>NC_081348.1:18035005-18102505 GCF_029784015.1 Lycium ferocissimum
TTATACACCCAACAAGGTGAGTTGCCTACAAGGAAGAAAGGGTCCCTAACATCATGGTTGGTGGGAGCGCCACACCAAGGGATGTCCACATTGGCCATCAGGACATCATCAAAACACAAGCCATCAGGCTATCATCACAGTATTTGGTGCCACTCCAAGGGATGCTCACATGGGTCACTGTGTCGTTGTTCTCAATCTAGGTTAGCAACCGTCATCAGGTCATCGGCAGACATACTGTCATTAGATTATCGACAGACATACTGTCATCACATCATCGGCCAGCAGGTCGTCCTCACATCATCGCCCACCAAGGGCTCAGCCATCATCCGCCGAGAGCTGCATCGCTCGCCAATGGCTCAGTTATCGCCCGCCAAGGGCTCTGCCATCGCTCGCCTAGAGCACCATCGCTCACCAAGGGCTCCATCACTAGTGTGTCACCAAGAAATGAGGACATCTTGGAACATCGGCATCAGCACTTGAAGATCTTTGTCACCACCCGTGTGGGGGAGTATTCCTATGCAACGAGCGTTGAGCTATGCGTTTCAATCGGTATTTGTTGTTGCTACAATCACCATGTGGCTAGAAAGAGTACCACCACTCAAAGTTAAGCTACCAGAGGATGCATCAGTTGTCGTGAGGATCATGGCATGGTTGACAACGAGTTCACCACGAAGTTAGCCACCAGAGGGTGCAAGCGCGCACTGACCCAGTGAACACCTAGGAGGTGAAGTGCGGGCACGCTCGGGAAGAAACTTCGGGGGAGCGATTACGCGCACGACTCCATTTTCAAGAAGAACACACATGGGCTGCAGACCCAAAGGATTTGGGGCCGCGATGTAAAACACCCCGAGGGGTCAGACTCCGGGTTGTCGTTGGCTTTATGAGGCATCGAGGACGATGCCTAGCTTGAGTGGGGGAGAATGTTACGGGTTACCTTCATTGTGCATTTGCGCCCATAACCCCTGCGCGCCTCGAGCGGGCGAAATGCGGTGTCGACCGCGCCAAGCGTCGTCGACCCACAGGACAATGTCGGCCCGCGCGAGAACGTGCGGCGACGAGGGGTTAGGTGGGGCTCAACAAGCATCTAGATATGCATCATTGCATATCCTAAGAGTGCCAAAGAAGTTTAGAAAGGATTTGGGATGAGCCCACGGGTCGTCGACGGACGAGCGGCCCCGTGCGAGCTTGAGTGTCAGTCTCGAGCATTTCGAGCTATGGATGGAATATTGGGATTTCGAGTGAACACACCCTTCCTAGGATGTTATGGAATGTGCTTACTAAGTTTGGCGTCATTTGAACATCATTTACCTAAGGGATTGACTTAGCCAAGAGGCAGTGTCAGTGTCAAAGCTTCTGAAGGCTATATCTCGTTCCACGAGCATAGGGATGGGATGAAACTTCATGGAGGAGTGAAGGAAGTCAAGATAAAGAGTTAGAACGAGACGATTGCTTCGTTTGGGTTTGAATCATTGAGAAAGCCAAGTGTGATTCTCGGCGAGGAATCATGTCTGCGGGGAAACTTGGGTTTTTCTTTTAAAGCATATATAGGGGGGGCACGGGTGTCTGTTCCGGCCAACCTCCCCCCGCGTGCCACCATCAAGCCGCTCCAAGTGAGCAACCTTCGAGGGGCAACCTCGAGGGCCTCGCCCTAGGCATCCTGCTGGATCCTAGGTACCCATACGAGGTACGCAACTCTATGGCGACGCTCGGCCACGGCAGCGCGTTAAGCGCCCAACAAGGCCGGAGGCTTGACGATGGACCGACCATGCCTCATGGCTATCTCGGGAATGAGAAAGCCCTCCGTGCCGATTGAACACTCGAGGCACCTCTCTTAAGAGTCTCGTGTGTTGACTTGTGAGCTTGGCTTAGGTTCAGCCTCGCGAGCAAGGGTCCGTTGGCCTAGACGTGCAGTCGTAGGGCGACGTTGCACCATGCAGGATGGAAGTATGTCGCGAGGGCTATGTTTAGCAATGCCTCACCATAGACATACTACAAAGGACACACATGACAAAGGGATTCAGGAGTTGCCCTACTCGGGCGCCGCACCGTCCACGTGTGTTATACCCCATTTTAGACCGAGTTAAATTAGGTATAACATATTGGAGATTCCTATTTTTTGCTTTATTTTAGGAGTCGCCACCTAATTGATTTTAAGGTGAATTAGGGCACCTAATTATTAACTAAGGTAAGGATAACTAACCTCGGTTAATAGTCCGCTAATCGGCCGTGATTCTGTAAGGGTTCTAATTATCCTAAAGGGAAGGGGTTAGGCATCCTCTAGGATCCGTTAACTACGGTTTACCGGCCAAACTTAGGCTAAATAACTGACGCTAAATATAGTGCTTAAATCTTAAGAAAATAGCTTGTCTATATTACTAAAATTTTAAAGGAAATATAATAACGCCGTTTAAACTAACTTATAGGAAAATATAGTAATTTGCAGAAAGGGAGATTTTAAATGTTAAATAGAAATTAAAGACATTGCTAAGGCCCAAAAAAATAGTAATGCTATTCAAAAATAAGATTTGTAGAAAATAAAATGATTTGCCTATGAACAATAACTTTTAAGAGAAGACTTAACAAATGCGATCTTTTAGAATATATTATATGAATATGGTGGTGTAGAAACTCTGAACTTACTTTTAAATAGAATGCAAAAGGTGATGAATTTTCTTTCTCTTTCATTATATTTAGTTTAAAATATGCATAATTTGATAAGTCTTGAAGAAATGGTTTATAAAAAGTCCTTGAATTTATATTTGTGTATTAGTAACGTTTTGAAATTTTAAGATACAACATGATTCCATTAACTCAAAATATATAGTTACGCTATTTGCAAATTAGTTATTCTAAATAAATAACATAAATATTAGATGCTATAAATAGTTTTGACATAAAAGAAAAAAAATGAAGCTTATGGAATTAATTGGTCTTTCTTAAATTAGCTACCCTTTAACTAAATTAAATTCCATACTAATCTACTGTGGTTCATTTAGCTAAGGAAACAAACAAGTGAAACGTTTGTTGCACAAATACAAATCAAAATGCATAAAAAAATGAAAGGAAGGAGCAAATGATGTTAAAATGGGCTCGGCCCACGTTTAAGGACTGCTGCTGTTGTTTTTTCCTTATTGGGATTTTGGCCCGGTAACTTGGTTTTCTTTCCTGGCCCGATAAGGGGGGGGGGGGGGGGGCGGGACAGAGAGAGGATACGTTGGGCTTTTAGCCCAATACCGAATGCGGAGGAAAACGAATCTCTTGGACTCGTGTGCGATGGTCATGCACAAAAACAAAAGAAAAGGATTAGTATACACTCAACGAACAAGGTAAAACATGAACTTAAAATAGATCAGTAGATGATGTATATAATACGTGTATTTGAGTATACTTCGTATATGTACATGATTCAGCTACTATATACTTGTGACATAGGCAAACAAGGCAACACTCAAACGTAACGGCATTAACGTGTGATATTGTACTCGTACATGTGTAGGATTCGGACTGTGCGTAGGTGATGTACACATAATATTCGAAATATATGTGGTATACCCGAAAGGTATACACTAATATATGACCTTTGTATACACTTGATGTATACTAAGGTTTATACTGTTATGTATACTTCGAGGTATATCATATCATAAACAAAGAATCAGATAGGAAATATGAGGAGATAAGCCAACATGATCAGATTTGAAAACGCAAAGAAAAAGGAAAGGAAATTCGTGGGCATTTCGTATATGTCGAACAAACATACCAAAGCGAACGCAATGAAAAATTACAAGTATGACCAGAAGGAATTCCCAGATATTTTGACATGGTTCAAAGTAGATAAACAGCAAACCAAACACACTCTATTAACACAGATTTGGCTTGGAATCAGAGGTAATCATACAAGGTAACCCAACATATAGAGAACTAAAACAAGTGCACAAAACTAATTAACACTGATAACACTTAACATACATCTAGGGGACTTGACAGTACCAGCATATTAAGACCATGACTATTTCCAAATTTACACCTACTTCACAACTTGCGACATAGACATGACCAGATGAACAGATGCAAAACTAAGAGAATAAATACATATTCCTAGATGAAAACATGTTCAAACCATTAACAAATTCTTCGTTCATTTAGGACTTCCCACAAATATTCAACCACCACAGTTACATTTTTTATCAGAGGGAAGGACGGGGGCAATGAAAACAGGTATGCGCATCTCAGTCATACAGAGGCATGAACATCCAGTACACTCACATGAATCACATATGAACACAAACAGGCTAATAAGACTAAAATCATCTGAATTGAATTAAGACATGAATAAATAGGTTCTGTTAACTATCAGCCTAGAAACTAAGCCACATTAAACATGAATGTCTAAGCGTTTTAACTACTAAAACGAAATTAAGCTAACTAAAGCAGGAATATGCGTAATGCTACTGAGCTAAGCTGAACTGAACATAAGCTAACTGAGACAACAATCGTGAACGAATACATAAACACCTACTGAGCTATCAGACTGAAATTAATTGACTAAAGGAAAGTTGTTCACGTGCTCAAGCAAACTAAACCAAATTATCATACGTGAATATACTTAACCATATAATCGATCAACACAGAAAACCTGCAAACCGACTCATTTGTCAAACGAAATTAGCTTAACTAAGCTCACATATTCTAATCCCAGAATGACAAACAAAATAACATAGAGCAACAGCGAATGCAAAATTAAAAAAAAAAAAAAAAAAAAAAAAACAGAGAATTACCTTCTTCAGGTGCAGCGAAGTGGGTCGAGGTCTCAGATCTATACTCGATTTCGTAGCAATAGCAGAATTGAGAAAAAAAAAAAAAAGTAAACCACTCAGTTCTTCAAGCGAATACGCCGGGGTATAGTAATTGAAGAGTATAGATCTTTCAAATGGGGTTCAGGCGATTAAAGCTTATATTTTCAGAATATTCAAGGAGGCTAAAAAGAAATCTCTTTTTTTTTCTGAGGGGAATTTTTTCGGCTCCCAACTTGTTCCTCCACGAACATAGAAATGATTATTTATATGGGGGAAATCTAGGGTTTGCTAGGGTTTTAAAAAATTAAAAAATAATTGGGCGGGCTTTTAGTTGATTTTTTTTTTCAAACACAAAATGTTGGGTTCTGTTTTGTTCAGAATACCCAGAAGAAGAAAACAACGTTCATTAAAATCTGCACTTGAAAATCAACGGAACGTATTACAAAGGAGATCAATTTTAATTCATAAATGGCCAAAACCCATTAAGTGTTTCCGGCCTCGGAAAGAAAGAGAAAAAGAAAAGAAGAGGAGAAACTCGACTTTCAAACTTTGACCCTGATGATGGAAGGTACAAAACCATTAATTTCATCCCCGAATTAGCTATGTATGGACTGCGGAAGGTGAAATTGCCTCTGTAATTTTGCCATCTTAGTCGGGGAAGAGAGAGGGAGTCGAGATGGAGCGACTGTTAGGGTCTGATAAATATTTGACGAATGGACAAAGCTTGCACAAAAAGGGGCGAACGGGTCTGTCTATGGCTAAAGAGGGATTAGGTTTTGCCAAGAAAGGGGGAGAAGAGAGACGAGAAGAGAAGAGAGAGAACAGGGGAGGTGCGGCGCTGTGAAGGGAAAATGATAAGAACCCTAATGCTCATTTAGTTGAGGGCACGGGTCGGGTTGCGGGTGTGGGCCGGTCGGGTCTTGGCAATGGACTGAATTGATTTAAAATGTTGGGCTGGGTATTAATGATTTTTTTTTATGGGCTGGTCGGGCAGATGAATAGGTAGTGGGTTGATTTAATTAAAATGTGGGTACGGTAATGAATTGGCCTCACGCGGATTGGGCTAATAATATATACGTTCCTCATGCTATTTTAGGGCTTCTAAATTTAAATAAAAGACCTATTTTAATTAATTATATGCTAACGGGTGTTAAAATATTACTTTATATAAACATATGTAATTATCAATCCCCGGATAAAATAAGATTATAAAAAGCCATAATAAACGTGTGATAATATTTTAAAGTTCAACAGTAAATAAAACGCTATTATTTGATTGCGCGAAAATAAATGCGACGCGTGTGCATAAGCCGGTAAAAATGCTGCAATGCGAATTATAATAATACTGGTCACAATAATAACAAACAATAATAATAGTAATAATAATAGTAATAATAATAATAATAATAATAATAATAATAATAATAATAATAACAATAATAATAATAATAGTAGTAGTAGCAGTGGTAATAAAAAAAAATAACTAATAATTATAGTAAAAATATATATATAAATAATTATCTCTTAAATTGCCAAAATATTAGAAGCGTAAATAGATACTTTAGGGAAGGCGGGACAAAATTGGGTGTCAACAACGTGCACAGGCACCAGGCCAGTGTCAAGCTTAAGGATTGGACTGTGTGCGCACCAGTGACGCTCAGCACCAGGCGAGGGACTGTTATGTCCGTAGCCAACCCCAGGTGTGCGTGTAGACAAAGACCCAACATATGAAACATGCCACAGGGGCATACTAGTAAGGCAAGGCCAAGGCCTTGACATCGACCCAGCGGCACCGCTGAAGCTAAGCCTCCGAAGCCATAGGCACAAGGTCATGCCATGAGTCCTGGGACTATCATTAGGCTGGCTTGTAGTCTGCCTAGACTACGGGCGCCGCACAGGCCATTAATGTGCCATTGACACGAAGAAGGAGGCGGCTCGTGACAGTAAGCATGACTTTTTCTTTTCTTTCCATCAAGACAAAATGAACTCGGATGTTCAATTGTGTCACATAGTCCTCCACCACACAAATGGGCTCGCCTAAATGAATCCTTTGAGCAAGGATCTTCCATTTAGAATTTCAGTTTTGCCTCTTGATCAGGAATGCATCCAATGCAATCTTAAACATGCTACGTTTAGTGTTCATGGAATACTCTTTTTCATCTGATTGAAGAGATACTTTCTTTTGTCAGTCTTAAGTCACTCCATTCCTTAATTGGCATAGTTTCTCTTCTCAAAAGAACCAAAATCTTTTAAAACAATGGAACTTGTTTCATTGAAGCTTTAGCTAAAAATCTTTGTCAGCAAAATGCTTTATTTTCTGATGTTCTTATAGTTAATCTTGATATATCCTGCCTCTAAATAAGGGAACATTCGAGAGTTGTTTTTCTTACCCTCATGTGCCAGCCAATTGGATTACCTCAACTGGACATGTGAATATATGACCTTCTAGCCTAACTCAATTCCAAAAGTTAGCTCATGAGGGTGAGGGTGTTTGGTATTAAGGAAAACATTTTCCAATTTTCTCATGTTTGGTTGGTCAAAATCTTTTGAGAAACATTTTTTTTTTTTTAGGAAAACAAGTTCCTTAAACATAAGGAAAATGACTTCCCGAATAGAAGTAGGGAAAACAAGTTCTATAAGTGAAATTACCCCGCCGCCCCCACTCCCCACCCCCATGGTGTTTTGCTAGATTACATATAAATTCTCTTGGGATAATATTTTTTTGCTAACTTAACCAGCACTAGAAATTAAGTAAGAAATGCACTTATTTTCCAAGAAAATATTTTCTAGGAAAACAATTTCCTTCATACCAAACACAGCCCAAGGGAGGAATTCCCAAGACCATATAAGGAGAGCACAACTATTCCCTCAACAAATGTGGGACTTGACACTCCCCCACACGCCCGGGATTGGACCTTAGCGTGGATAATATAACAGGGGTGCCCAGCATTGCGAACCACAACAACAAACTGAAGGGGTAACTTAATAATATCTGAATAGTTAGCTAGCACTTGTCAAATTATTTTGTTTCTAATTAGAAAGTACAGATCTTTTTAGTTACAGTTAGTAATCAACAAACTTCTCTTACAGGTCAAAGCTACTGCAACAAATGTGGATGAAGCAGTTCAAGAACTTCCCGATGCCAATTTGTTAAGGTATTCCTTTCACTCCGAATTGGATCTAAGATAATCTTTCTCATGGGGTATTTTGTCTAATCCTGATTATTATGCATCATTATATTTTTCATGGTTAGTGCTATGTTAAAATGTTCATACATTTTAAATTGTCAATAATATATATCGATGGAATACGAGTATACGCAAGGGGAAAATGCGGTGATCCAGCATGTAATACGGATAACACATAATCAAGATATTAATCAAACATAAAATTGATACTTATCTCAACGACCAAGAATCGAATCTTCAAAGACAACCATCCAGGTTGATCGTCATCCTTCGGCTTCCGAATGGTGGTAACTTGAAATTCGTGTAATATCTGGAGTAGTAAACTTGTAGTGGAATAAGATTTTATTATATAACTACGGGTTTTGGGTTTTCCCTTTTGTCATTGGGTCTTTATTTTCCACCAAGAATAATATTCCATTTAATTCTTTATTATTAGAAAGTACAGATCTTAATTTAATTAACGAGGTTACATTATGGAATTAATTCAAGAAAGAATTAATCCTACCATAATAAATTACTAATTATTCCACTAAAAATCAAACGAAATCATACATTAAAACTTATTTAACATGGTCACTAATCAATTAAATTAAAATTGCGTAATTTAATTCATTGACTAATTGAATCCTTTATATTTCGTTTTAACTTACAATGTGGATACAAAAAGCAGTTTTCCTAATGGTGACTTATAAGCATCCATCAAGAACTTCCCGATATCAACTAATTAATTTGTCATTATCCAATTCAAGAATACATAGACCCATAATTGAGCCGTACCTTTTAATAAATCAAAATAATGAACAAATCCATTGATCATAATAATTATATCAAGATTAAGAGTATAAGTATATTTAATGAACTAGAGAATTTGTTTTATATATCTTTTGACAAAAAACACTTATCTCTACTTCGTTCAATACATACAAAATGTAACGCGAAGACTAATCCTGATACATTATATTAATGCAATCATAACATAAATTTTATACTTATCGATTTATTTAATCTTCCGTTAGTGCTATACACTAAATCATCTACTATATATAAGTAAGGACACACAATGTGATCTATTTAATTCTTTATTAAACAATGAATAAATAATTGTTCTATAATAAATACTATATCCAAACACATGGTTAATAGTATATATATCCCAACACATATCAATACTATCTTTTTAGCATTTAGCATTTCATCGAGACTTTCAAAAGTTTAGATAATTAAGCTGACATGAACCTTCTAATACTTTCAGAGACCTGAGGACTTGTGGGCTTTGAATTCTCTACGTGTCTATCCACTGCCTCATAAGAAAAGAAGTGCTTTATGGACCGCAATACATAAGGTAAACAATCTTTTGTGTTGTCCCTATCAAATCTACTGTTTTTCCTTTGCCTTGGGAGAACTGCTGATATTTCTTTGTTGATGATTTAAGACTATATAAGCTACAAAAATGATATATTTCTTTATTTGACAACAATTCAACTTTAAACTTTACCTTTTACGCTTATCGAGATAATCATGACCACATATTTTTTTTTTAACTGGTAACTTTTTAATCCATACCACATATTATCTCCTAGCAAGTGTAAAAAGTCCAAATACTTCTCCATCCTATATATATACTTCTCCAAAAGTACAAATTTTTAATGCATTGGTTATGTACTCTAGAAATCTGTAACTTCTTCCCATCAAAGCATGCCTTGTTACTTTCCAGCCATAAGGCCCACAGTATGCACTTGGGAATAGTTCTCCATATTGGTTTTAAGCTCTTTTTAACCTTTTGAGATTGTGATTACCATCACCAAACATATACCGGTGATGAAGCATCAAGAACAGGAACGCAAAATGCAGCAATACGGGTAAAAGGAGAAGAAGGAACACACAATACAGATATCTCAATTCTTTTCGAGTTCTTCCGGAGTTAATTCCTTTTCGTCTGATGCTGCCACCACCTATCAGAAACTCATAGTTATTTTAAAATCAAAACACAATAAGGAAATAAAAGAAATTCTATCATAATATGCCTCAGACAAAATAACTCGAGAGACTCTTATTTCCTTTTTACAATTTTTCGCTGTCTCATGTGATTTACTGTCCAGCTCAACCTACAAGCATTTTCATTCACATAAAAAAGTACATAAATTTTGAATGTTCAAAAACGAAATCAATTAATACATGAAAAAGCTAACTGTAATCGGTTGTAGAAGAATTGAAGATAGATGTACTAAAAAGAAAAAGGCATAATATGGCAATAAATCTAATAACGGGGAAAAGGGCAGGCCAAATAAGAAGAAAAAACTTTCTATGAAGAGATTTTATAATGAGAGGAGGAAAAGCGGGGGATGGAATTAAAAGGGACTTTTGGATTATTTATTTAAGGATTTAGGACAAAAATTTTAAAAATTGGGTAAAAGGGACTCTATTATAATTATGTATTAATGTGGTTATGCTCATTTTAAAAAGAAAATTTTTATACACCCCAAAGTTTTTCTATTTACAAACAAGCCCAACATATAAAAGGGTTTTTTTTGGCCAAAAGGGCAACAAAAAATCCCATCTAATAAGCTCATTTCAGCGGGAGAACCAGCGCTCCCCACATTCATCTTCATCTTCTTCCACATCTTCTTCTTCTTTTTCAATCTCAGCACATTCCAGCCTTCCAAATGCCTTGCTCTCTTCAAACTAGGATTAGATTTATCTTCATTGAACAAAAATGAAATCTGCATTTGCCTTCTTCTTCATCACTAAACCAAAGATTTTCTAATTTGTGTTACTTCTCTGTTCTTGATAGTAATTTGTTAATATACTGTTTGGGAATTTGCTTCAAATGGGATAAACAGTTAATCTCAGTGCTTTAAGGTAATAATTTAATGTTCTTCATCATTTTCTAAATTAAACATTCTGTTCTTCTAGATTGTTAATAAACAACGTGTAGTTGTTTATAAACAACTGCACGTTGTTTATAAACAATATGAACATCTGCATGTTGTTTAAACAACTGGATGGTGTTTACACAAAGGACCTGCATTGCACATGGTGTTTACATAAACATCATATATTTTTTAAAATATCCATGTTGTGTTTACACTAAAAAACTGCACATCCTAATGTATTTAAATATTCATATGTAGATTAAACAACCGCATGATATTTATACTAAGAGTTTGCACTGCACATGCAGGCTCCATGTAAACAACCAAACTTTGTGTAAACAACCACATGTTGTTTACACGACAAACCTGCATATAAATTCTCTATGTATAAATACCGAGTAGACTATAATATGGTCACAAATTCTAATATGTATCTTTGTAATATCCGCCAGGTGTTGTGATAATTAATGGGGGACAAAATACTATTAGCAGTTGATCTACATGGTGAATGGATAGAGACCGATGAGAGTTATAGTTGGAAGTCAAAGGGTGGTATTACAGTACCAATACTAGTGAGGAGGGATGTTACGTATGATGAGTTTGTTGATATCGTCATTACTAGGTGTAAGTTATGTTGTGCGCCAAAGGATCTCTCAATCACTTACATGCTCAGCATTGTTGCAATTGAAAAAACATATTTTTTCTGAAATAAGATGATGATGATTTGTTCACTTATTTAGCTGATGTTGACAAAGATGGTCATCGTTGGCCCATTCTAAGGGTAAATGTGGTTGAAATTGGGCCAATAAAAGTTCCAGAATCTGGAGAAGCAGTTGGAGTGTTCCCTGGACTTGCTAGCAATGCAGTAGGGCGTGAAGAAGCTGAAATTTTTTTTGGATTTGATTACAATACAACAGGGGTAGAAGCTACTTCAGAGTTTCCAGAATTTGATTACAATACCGCAGGGGTAGAAGGGGCAAAGAAGATACAGATTTTCCTATTAATCTGAGCAATACACAGGGGGTTGAGGGCCCAACACAATGTAGCCACAGTCGTGAAGACAGCACAGGATTTTTCTCCAGTCTAACTTTCAAGACGAAGCAAGAATTGAAAATCCCGTTGAACCTTGCTGCCGTGAAAAATAATTTTAGTTTTGAGCATGTAAAGAACACAAAAAAATCTACAATGTCAAATGTGTAGCTAAGAATTGCAAGTGGCGACTGTGAGCTATGAAGATTGAGGGTACCGATAGGTTTCGTATTACCACATACCATAATATGCACACATGTGGAGTACACCATCTTACAAGCCATCATCGACACGCAACTACTGAAGTCGTTGCTAAACATATTGAAAATAAGTTTATCGAGGGGAACAATCTATCTACAAGAGAAATTAAGGAAATAATTCGTGTAGAATTGGGATGCAAGATTAGTTACTGGAAGTGTCTGGTGGGTAGTTATATTGCAAAATCTTTGACAAGAGGAACACCAGAACACGGATATGAAGTTATAGATAAGTACCGTCATATGACTCATGTTACAAATGAAGGAAGCAAGATAGATTTGAAGATTGATTCTCGTGGCAGGTTCTTGTATTTTTTTGTATCCTACGGAGCTTGGATAAACGGATTTGTTTATACAAGAAAAGTTCTAGCTGTTGATGGAACACATTTGTTTAGAAAGTATGGCAGAGTGTTGTTGTCTGTTGTGGCGCTGGATACCGAAAATCACATATTCACATTGGCATTTTGTGTAGTAAATTCTTAGTGTGATGCCTCGTATCAGTACTTTTTTGAACAATTGCTCGAGATTGTCTCCAACACTAATGAGTTGTGCATGATTTCTGATAGACATCCATCTATAAAGAAAGCAGTTTCAAAGATTTATACTGAAGCTTATTATGGAGCTTGCATGAGGCACCTTGGTGAAAGCATCCATAAAAACTTTCCTTTGTGCAGATTGGATGCACCATTTTTATGATGCAGCGAAAGCATATTGGAGGGACGAATTTAATGATCATTTTCAACAAATCAAAGATTTGGATATGAGCGTCGCCAAATATCTTGAGGATGTTGGTTTTCATAGATGGAGTAGAGCACACTTCCCAGGCAACAGGTGCGTTATAAACAACCAGTGGTTGATTAAACAAATTATATTTGATTACACTAAACAACAAGAAGTTGTTCAAGCACTTGCTGATTGTTTATAGTGCAGATCCTTAGTTAATATGTATGTATTTCTTGATGTTCTAGGTATGATGTAATGACCACCAACATTGTTGAGTCAATTAACTCAATGTTCTTGGTGGAAAGCGAATTCCCGATTACTGCTTTATTCAATTCTATAAATAAGAGGTTTGCTCAAAAGTTTCACGAGAGGTGTATGGTGTTGGCCAACACATCAACCATATGTGTCCCTTCCGCTGAATAAGAGAAAATGTGACGATAGGCAATACACTATTGGCCCATCAAATAAGCTTCCGTACTTTTAGCATCATTGGTCACGGTGCAGTGGCTATGGTTGATCTAAACAATAGAACATGTTCTTGTAGAGAGTTTGACTTGGACAAAATACCTTGTCCACATGCTATTGCAACGATAAGAACCCAATTTGGGGATGATTATGGATTAAGAGTTTATGATTTTGTTTCTCCATATTATTCAGTATGGTCATACAAACATGCATATGAAAGATCAATTCATCCAGTGCTATCTGAAGAATTTTGGGAGCTTCCTCTAGAGCTTTTGGAGAGTAAAATACCTTGTCCATATGTGGTGCACAAGCCAGGAAAAAAGAAGAGAAAGCAGGCACCTTCAGTCTTGGAGCGGGGTTCAAAGAAGAAGAAAAATAAATGCTCCATATGCAAAAGAGTTGGTCACAAAAGAACTACGTGCAGTCTCAAAGAGAGACAAAATGAAGAAACAAGCAGTAGTGTAGGTTCTTAAATTTGTACATGTAACTGAATCAATCTGTTTTGTACTTGCAACTGAATCAATGTACTATGTTGGCTGTTTTTGCTATTGGTCTTTACATGTGGATACTGTTTTTTTACAGTATAAAGTTTTTCCCTTAAAAAGTATGTAAACAACTAGTGGTTGCTTAAACAAACATTAGTTGTTTCAGAAAATATCTAATTATTTATACTGGAAAATTATTGCTAAAAAAAAAATTGGTAAGCAACTACTGATTGCTTAAACAAATAATTGTTGCTTACAATAAACAACATGATTATTCAGGAAACTCAAATTTTACAATTAGAACTCCACTACGTGTGAAAAGTCAATAAACAATTGTTTAAACAAATAACGATTGCTTATAATAAACAACATGAAGTTGTTCAAGCAACTCCTAATTGCTTATACAATAACCTCGTATCTCGTAAAAAGTAGGTAAACAACTAGTGGTTGCTTACAATAAACAACAAGAAGTTGTTCAAGTAACTCCTGATTGCTTATACAATAACCTCATATCTCGTAAAAAGTAGGTAAACAACTAGGGGTTGCTTAAACAAATACTGATTGCTTATAATAAACAACTAGTGGTTGCTTAAACAAATACTGATTGCTTATAATAAACAACGAGAAGTTGTTCAAACAACTCCTGATTGCTTATACAAGAATTTCAATTGGACATTATTTGATTGATCACAATTGAAAATTAGCTAATATAATAACCCTGTTTCTTGTAAAAATGAGTCATTTGATAATGATTAAAACCAACTTAGTAATTTGATCACAATTGATCATCAACTGATTGACTCTACTAATAGTATAACTATAACTTATTGATCAAGTGATAATGGAATCAATGTTGTTTGATTATATGAATATTTGAGCATCAACTTATTGACTTGACAACAATTCAACATCAAACAAGTTGTTCAATGAGTAATTAAACACAACTTAGTAATTTGATCACAATTGATCATCAACTGATTGACTCTACTAATAGTATAATTATAACTTATTGATCAAGTGATAATGGAATCAATGTTGTTTGATTATATGAATATTGGAACATCAACTTATTGACTTGACAACAATTCAACATCAAACAAGTTGTTCAATGAACATCACAACTTAGTAATTTGATCACAATTGGGATTGACTCTTTTAATAGTATAATTATAACTTATTGATCAAGTGATAATGGAATCAATGTTGTTTGATTATATGAATATTGGAACATCAACTTATTGACTTGAAACAATTGAACATCCAACTTTTGATGGTTTAATTTTAAAGTAAACAATTAGTATTTTATTATAAGCAATCGATTTGTTTAAGCAGCCACTAATTGTTTATTATAAGCAATCAGCATTTTTTTAAGCAACCCCTAGTTGTTTACCTACTTTTTACGAGATATGAGGTTATTGTATAAGCAATCAGGATTTGCTTGAACAACTTCTTGTTGTTTATTGTAAGCAACAATTATTTGTTTAAGCAATCACTAGTTGCTTACCAATTTTTTTTATGAGCTTATTTTCCAGTATAAATAATTAGATATTTTCTGAAACAACTAGTGTTTGTTTAAGCAACCACTAGTTGTTTACCTACTTTTTAAGGGAAAAACTTCATACTTTGTTTAAGCAATCACTGAATGTTTAAGCAACCACTGAAACGGTTAAACAACATCACGTTGTTTTAGTAAACAACCATATATAAACATCATAAAAAAAGACTGAATGTTTAAGCAATCACTGAATGTTTAAGCAATCACTGAATGTTTAAGCAACCGCTGAAATTGTTAAACAACATCACGTTTTTTTAGTAAACAACCATATATAAACATCATAAAAAAGACTAAATGTTTAAGCAATCAATGAATGTTTAAGCAACCACTGAAACTGTTAAACAACATCACGTTGTTTTAATAAACAACTATATATAAACGTCATAAAAAAGACGGCCAATATAGCAAAAAAAATTTGTATGTCCATAGCATATTCTACAAGTTATCCATAAATAGTAATCATACTTACACATCATGAAATAGTCCAACAAAAAGATCCAGCACAAATTTTTCAACATACTTCCAAATCCCTAGTTTATGGTTTCATTCTTTCCAGACATCTCCACAGCACCTCCCTTGGAACTTTGTCGCAAGCCTTTTCCAGGTCGACAAACACCATGTGCAAGTCTTTCTTCTTATCCCTATATTGCTCCACCAATCTCCTCACAAGGTGAATGGCTTCTGTAGTCGAACACCCCGGCATGAATCTGAACTGGTTCTCCGAAATAGACACTATCTTCCTAATCCTTGCTTCCACCACTCTCTCCTAAACTTTCATCATGTGACTCAACAGCTTGATACCCCTATAGTTGCAGTTTTGGATATCCCCCTTGTTCTTGTACAACGGGACCATGGTGCTCCATCTCCACTCTTCAGGCATCTTCGACGTCCTAAAAATAACATTCAGCAATCGTTTAAGCCACTCTAAGCCTCCCCTGCCCACATTCTTCCAAAATTCTACCGGGATTTCATCAAGCCCAGTTGCTAAAACAAAAAAAAAAAAATAAAAAAAAGGTAGCCCGAAGCACAAAGCATCCATCGTTAGTAGGGTCCAGGGAAGGGCCGTACCCCAAGATAGCCTGGCTACTATCTTTAAGCAACATGAAAAATAATTTTAGGGTATTTGATCACTATCATATGCTAGTTACTTTGCATAAGATGTTTGTAGGAGGCCATATGCATTTTAAAGATTTCTCATTTTGAGAAAGGCCTAAGATATATTCAAATATTACCTGACAGGCCTGGAACTCTAACATTTTCTGGTTCACCATGCATGTTCTGTCGAGAAAGCAATAATTTGCAAAGCTGTCGTAGAGAAATTCAAGAAAAGCATTTTTTTTAGGTACTTGCAGGTCCCAATAGCGTAAACAACAAGTTTCTACTTCCTAACAACAAAATATGGGTTTTACTGATGGTTCTTCTAATGCAAGAGAGGACAATTCTATGTGATTATGCGGGGACCTGAGGCACGAAGAGGAATTGAGCAAGGCAAAGGTCACAAATAAATGGCAACCAGTTATTGGTGCTTAGGCTGCTTTTTTTCTTCAAGCGACTAACTCAACATTGAGCAAGGAGTAAATTTCTTAGGATGCATGATCAAAAAGGGAGGAGGATCACTAGATACAATTGAGCAATAGGAGTGTCTACTCACATTTGTTAGTGAAGATGACATTTATAACACGCTGGCTAGCATAAAGCTCCATGCCCTGATGGTTTTATAGCAAATTTTACCAACACAACTAGCTCTTAGTGAAGGCAGAGACAAATTGTATCGTTCAACATTTTTTTGTAAACATTGGCAATGAGCTATCTTATGCTCTTGATTACACTACTCCCACTGTGTAATTTGTTTGTCTTACTTTCCCTTTTAGTCCGTTTAAAAAAGAATGCCTCTTTCCTTTCTTGGCAACTCTTTAATTCTAACTTTCCACATGGCATTTTTAAAACCACAAGATTAAAGAGCATTTTGGTAATTCAACATATCTTTAGTTTAAGACCACAAGATTCAAAAGTCTTTTTTAATTTCTTAAACTCCGCGTCAAGTCAAAGCCAAACAAATGAATTGAAACAGAGGGAGTACTATTATTCACCTCCTAAGGTGTAGACAAACTCCTGCATATGGTATTCATCGACCTAGAGAAGGCATACGACAAAGTCCCAAGGGAGGTTCTATAGAGATACTTAGAGGCTAGAGGTGTACATGTGGCATACACTAGGGAAATGAAGGACATGTATGATGGAGCCAAGACTAGAGTTAGTACAGTGGGAGGAGACTCAGAGCACTTCCCAGTGGTGATGGGGTTGTACCGGGATCAGCTCTTAGCCCATTTTTATTTGCCTTGGTGATGGATGAACTGACGCGGCAAATTCAAGGTGAGGTGCCATGGTGTAAGCTATTCGTAGATGACATTGTTCTGATTGACGAGACTTGCAGCGGAGTTAACACTAAGCTGGAGGTTTGGAGACAGATCCTACAGTGTAAAGGGTTTAGGTTTGTAAGACCAAGACATAATGCTTGGAGTGCAAAGTCAGTAACGTAACACATGAGGCTGGCGGGGAAGGGAGGCTTTGGTACTTAGGTCATTCAAAAGAAAAGAAGTTTTAACTGTGCCATATATATACACATCACAATAAAGGCCACAGCACACCCCCTGTCAACTGTGCCATATATATACACATCACAACAAGGGCCACAGCACACCCCCTGTCAACTGTGCCATATATATACACATCACAACAAGGGCCACAGCATCACCCCCTGTTTATATGCGTAGCCTGAAATCTCAATTCAACAACCAAAAACATCAACAACCATACCAACATCAATAATATCATTTCCAACACCAATATGTGCCATAAAACAGTCCACACGCTATTTTCTAACTTCCATAACTAACCAACTTACTACACAATTATTTAACGACTTTGTCTCCGAGAATAAGTCTTAAATAATACCAAAAAAGAAAGATTCATACCTTTTTTTTTTCTTGTTAAGAAAGCAATATCCTCAATATCCACGCTAAAATTCACCGCAAAACAATACTAGAATCACAACCATGCGTTATCCAGACCTAAACTAATATTTCGGAACTTGAAAATTGCTCACTTTTTGGTACTCGCACTCTCCCTACTGATTTCTGGAAATTTCTGGGCTAAAATCTGGTGAAAAAGAGGGTTTTACCCCTTATATAAGGGGTCAAATTCGGGTCGGGGTCACCGAAGCAGCATCGTAGCAAGTCGGCATCGTAGCAAAAGCATCGTAGCACGCGTTTCTGCTTTGTCAGCCGAACTTGTAACGTCTATAATTCTCTACTCGAATGTCCTATCGATGAGTGGTTTGTTGCGTTGGAAATTAGACTCGACGAACTTCATTTTGGGATTTTGTTTCACTTCAAAACACTTCATATGCGAAGAGATATTCGTCCCCCAAGTTGGACCAAAATTTTCACACATAAACTTCACCCATCCTTTCTCCAAAGTCGTACTACTCCATTACTTCCATTCATTTCCTTATAAAGCCTTCCGGTATACCTTATATACATCCTTCACTCATTAAGTATACTTAATAATGCTTGCTCCTTATACTCCAAAGTAGTTTTACTTAACCATAACTCAACGTACTTATGTTTCAAATTTGATAAGTGCTTTTTCGAAGATACGGGGTGTAACATCCTTCCCCCCTTAAAAACATTCGACCTCAAATTTTGTAGTGCGCCGATCCTCAATATCCTTATTGAATTTTTGTTCGATTACCATATACTCATACTATAATTTGGTCCGTTTCGTCCTGCTCTTTCTTAGCTCCTTATCAAATTCATTTGTGAGTCGTACAGTCTTCAATCTTCATGTATACAAGCTAGCTAGTATTCCATTCTTATTCTGTCTTCCTTCCTGTGGTTTAACTAGCCACGCCCCGGTTACTCGCCGTCCTGCGAGCGTCCTTCCTCTTCGTTCCTCATTTCTTTATTAACGGATAACTCCCTTGCTCGAACACAATACCTTCTTTTGTTGACTCTTCTGATGCTATCTTGGCTATCCGTACTTTTACTTGTTGAGCTTAGATACGTGCTAGATTATCCCCTCGTAATTTATCAGCTAAGCTTTCCGATTCATCATAAATTTTCTTATACTAATGTCCCATTGCTTGTTCAGCGGTACTCTGCTACTGACAAATCCTTATTCTTAACGGTTACGTTTCTTCAACCATCGGTCTTAATTCCTTTCCATGTCAGTTATAAGCATATCCTCAATACAATCTCTTAACGGTTCCTAATGTTCCATCACCATCTTTATTATTTCACGTAGCAGATTATATATTGCGATGAACCAATAATCATAGTTCGAACCGGTCTATAGCTCACAATATCTTCGAGCTCGTCAAACTCTCCCTTTAATTCCTTTGCCTCAAATCTTGTAATATAACTTATAATTATGAAGTTAGGCAATTCTCACTTTACACAGCCTTCTTTTTCAACATCGGTATGGTATACTTACCCTTGACTTTCTCATTCCAGTGATCACTTAGTTAGCTGTCATTTCTTGTTGGCTTTTCGGTGTGTCCATTCCCATCTGCGGGGCATAACCTTAAACTGATGATTCATATAATTCTATAATACATACCCTTATGCTCCACATGGTTAGTGACCCGTGATATACTTTCTAATTTCTAGTGATGCTGTTGCCTTTCTATCTGCACCCACATCGTTCTTCCTCTCTTTAGAGATCGCCACACCGCTTATGGTTACTCCTTTTGTTAAGATTCTCATATTTTTCCTTTAATATCAAGATTTTCTTCCGTGGTAACCCAAAGTGTCCTTTGTACTCATCATCCATTTCGTCATTCTCTTTGTAGTTAACTTGTAGAGCATTCTTACTCTCTTTATTACTCTTTAGGATATGTCGCTGCCTATTTAGGTGCGACACAAATTTTCCTGGTCTAGAAATGTCATATCTCATGTCCGCATGAAGTATTCTCTTGATCCATTTTAATTCCTTTTCATACCTACTTTGTGGTATGCTTATCTTTAATTCATTTCTGCTCCCTCTTAATGCATTCTTGATATGCAACTACATCCCGAATTTTGGCTTCTTTAAGCTAACATCTTTCTTTCCTTGGAATTTTAACAGGGCTATACGTCATTTCAGGACTAGATCTGCTCTTCCCCCCTTTTAAGGGTGTTCTTATACACTAGTAACTCCCGAATATCAGTAGTTATCGCCCAACCTTAACGATCCTCCAACTCCTTTGGTCTCTCATAATACCGGAATTCTCTCATCATATAGCTTGACTTATTTTCCTTTCTGCTAATCGAGGGCTTTTCATTTGAACGAAGCACTTATGCATTACAGATCCATTCTCGTTGCCTTCTTTAAGGCCTTTCTACTTCTACCTTTTATGACTGAACATTTCCCGAATCAACGGGTTAGTGGGAATATTGGAATTCATCAAAACATTTTATGGAATGTTTGGTCACGCTTTGCTCTTTTTATCCCTCGTCTTCCTCCACAACTATTATCACTGAAATTCTTCTTACTCTAAGTTTTTGGTCTCACTTTACGTCTACAATATACCATTGAGAGTTAATATGCTACACTCTTCCCCTTCCACTATCAATCCTTTTATTTACTTAGCTCACTTATCCGAAATTTTTCTTGACTACTTATTTACATCCCACCTATGCATTGTAGTTCTTCCAGTGTTCTGCCACTTCTTGTTCGTGTCATGAAATCCTTACAAATATACTCTCTTCTTTCTTTTCCTTCCTGCCGCCAAGGCTAGTCCATACTCATGAATATTTCCCATACATCCTTCTATTTCATTTATAATCGAATCTCGGTATTCCTTATCCTCATCCCATGTCATTGATGTACTACCTCCCGGTTAGCTTTGTTAGTTCATTATCCTTTCGCTTGTCCTTGGTGATTGCTCAATTTTCCTTTTCTTCCCTTCTTCTTCTCTCCTCTCCTTTTGACCAGCCCATTAGTGTACCTTTTTTGCTTTTATCCTCAAACCTTCCTTGAGTTCCTTCCTCCCCGAGCGCCCTTCTCCACTTGTTATCTTATAGTATCGACCCTAAAGTTCGTGAAATATTCATTTAAACGTGCAAATCCGTTCTATTCTTAAATCATCTTTTAGGAAAGCTTCTCTATGTCCGAGACAACCGTGTCAGTATGACCACACATTTATCCCTTTATATACCTCTCGAGAGCTGGAAATCTCTTAGTATCATTACAAGGCCTGATCATTCTTTCTCTTACTTCACATTCCTAGTTGTGGTTACTATCCTTTAGTCCCACTTATCGAAGTCTATTCCCTGACCCCACACATTCGTCTTTTATTCCATACTACCATCCTTTATCCCCTTTGCTTGCCTACCTTCGAATTTTTTATCCAATTAATCCCTTGCCTTGCCCGTCGTCTCTCTTGGAAGCTTCACTCACCCTCGTTTCTTACACTTTTCCCTTTTCTCAAGACATTCTAATCTCTTTACTTTCTATATATTCACTTTCTTCCTTTCCCTGATATTATCGCATTAAGGCTTTCCAACTCTAACCTGTAGTGAAAGTAACATCAACTTACCTTGTAACATTTGTCACTTGAACTTCACTACCTTGTTCGATTGATGCCTTCAGTATACCCCAGCGTCGGTTGCTGGGACACATATATCGGATATCATACACACACACACACATACACACATATGGGATGTCATATATATATATATATATATATATATATATGTTTACTAACGCCTCGCTTACAAAGTACTTCCCAATACTATTCGAACTCATCCTAATTCTAGAGCTGTGATGCACCTTCTTTCTCTTTGCCGGTCTGGTCCACCTCATCCTTCGCAATCTTTCGGGGTTTCCAACCACTCTGCATACTCCAATTTCCCTTAGGCTACTCTAGCTTCTCATCTGTCTCTTATGTCTGAATTTGTGGACTCTTAATATACTTCCCAGGGGGTCACCCATCCTAGTATTTCTCTCAACTCAACACGCTTAACCTTGGAGTGCTAACGGGATCCGGTGCGTTAGTGCTGCTACGATCACATCCACCCTACTGCGTGACCTTTATCGCATGACCTAGAACCAGTTGAAGTTCGAACGGGCCTCAATAAATTCTCGTAATGTATCTCCCTCCGGATTAAAAGGATCTCTTACTCTTCCGACTAAGCAAATGCTATTTTGGCCTTTGAAATCCTCAATAATCACCTTCAATCTGCATGTATGACTACTTTTCATCTTAGCTTTCAAGATTCCCAATGGTGGCGAAAGCATCTTAATCGCAGTTACTTCCAAATACTTAAGTCACTGATCCCCTTTAGGATTTCCGCTCATCACTATCCAGTATTACCCTGAAGTAATTACATACGCACATCGGAAATTTCCATAGAAGACTCATACCTATAGTCGATCGGTCCTTAGCCTGATCTGGTGGGCTATAGAGTGAAGTGTGCTCTTTATCCTTGTCTTCCCACTGTCTACTAGTCTGGCCTAACATAATACTGAAACGTAGGGAAAATCTAGATGTGCCAAACTCTGTACTTCCTCAATTACGTCTTCATCCACAGGAGTCTCCTGAACCCTTATGTTACACCTCGGATTTTCGCATGTTAAAGTCGCATCATGAGTTAGTCGACGTAAGTTCAAAAAGAAATTATGTTGAGGATAAAAGGGATTGATTTTATTAATAAAAATGGTTACAAGAGTCTATAAATAATATTAGTAAGTGGCGGAAGATTTGGAGGGTGAATGAATCAAAGAAGCATGAGTTTCGTCAAAAGTCGCAAGTTGGGAATATGATAACTTGTACTTTTGGGTGAGATTAGGAGTTCTTCACATGCTAAGGAAATAATAATATGAAGTTTCTAATCGTATAATGGTCGTTTGTTAAGTTTGGAAGTCAAACGAGTTGTAATACAAAAGTCGACAAAGGGAGTCGCAAGTTAAGTTTGTAAATTTCATTGAAATTTGGGTCAGATGTCTCGGAGCTTTTCTCTCAATATACTTAGAGTTACGGGGTGATCCACCTACCAAATCGAAGGTCTACGAGTCTAGTTTCTAGAGTATTTTACCGTTCGTCGGTACAATATCGGAGTAGAGAGATATTCGCGTTTCCGTCCAGGGACATAAACTGTCACGGGAACAGTTGCTGCTTTAAATTGCCCAAGTATATATAGGCCCTTGCACGAATTTTTCTTCCATTTTCTCACCATCCCCAACCTAGAAAACCCTCAAACCCTCTCCAATTAATCCTCCATCAATCGCAATCCAAACCAAGAGCAAATATATCAACTTTAACATGAAGAACAACATGGCAACTTCGAAATTGTGATTTCTCACTATTTCACCTTTCGGAGGAAAATCTTGCTTTGAAGTAACTTTGGGTTTGAAGTGATTTTCATGGTCTAAGGTATATTTTAACTTCCTTTTGATCTCTTTGAACTTCTACAAGTAATTGATCATAGAAATTAGTGAAAAACCCCATAGAACAAGCTCTTCTATATTCTTATGAAACTTTCATGAACTTAGCTTATTTGTTGGGCTGTTTTATATGATATTGTTGTGTTGTTTGGAGTTATGGTGATATGGATGGGATCATATTGAAGAGGAGAAGTAGAAAAGTAGAACTTGGTAGCATTTCACGGGAAAATTTCGCTACAAAAGGGCCTATAAATTCACGCCCATGAGTTGCTCAATTAAATGTCTAAATGAAAATTTCTATAAGCTATGACCTTGGTTTTGATCTTGAATAGTCCGTATTATGTAGATCGTTCGTAAGGCGTTCGAGGACTCGGGAAACATATATAACTCCATCGACGAGGTATGTAGGGCTTTCTATTCTCTTTGTGGCATGACTAGAATTCAAATGACCTTTCATTGAAAAGTTATTCCGCTAACTTGGATCGATCGCGTTCCATGATAATTGAACTGACACATACTCATCTATGACTTGTACCAAATTATGGTCCACATCTCCTTTTGGCTATCGATTAAAAGACTTCCGTTCAACTTGTGTCGATTATGCCCCAAAATGGTTAAGTTTACCCTTTTCTCATGAATAGCTTGTATTGAAGCACCTTTCATATTTTGTGTCCCTCTTGTTTATGGAATGAAGAATGATATTAGTTATGGTACTCTTCACATCAAAGTTGAGTTGATTGTACTTCCTTTAATTGAGTTAAACCCTATCTTCTTGCCTATTGCTCCAAGGTGATGAACCTCTCGTTGGCACACTCTTTCCGATAAAAGTTGTGTCGATCATATTTCATAAGAGTTTGGCTAACTTTGGCTTCGTGAATAATTCATAACAAGATGTTTTCTTGTACTTTTACTTCTTTGTCCTAATGATTAAATAATGATAAACGTAGCGACAATAATGAAAATGGGAGGGTAACGACGACAGGTCACTCCGACTCTTCTTATGATATCTTTTCGAGGTCGAATGTAATTGCATTGCACTTATATATATATATATATATATATATATATATATATATATATATAGTCGGCCGGGTAGGTACTTATACGTGCACCTAGACATGTTTCTTTCTTTACCGAGCCGTGTTGTAGGCGGCAGTAGGCACGTAGCCGTGCACCCAGATGTATTTCTTTCTTTACCGAGCCGATATGTCAGAGAAACGGTAGGCACGTAGCCGTGCATGCCACCGATCGGTTGCGTAGATGATGTTATGATGATGAGCATAGAGGGATTTTTTATTGTTATACGATATGATATATGCCTCCACAAAGGAGGAATGATTTTACGGGCATGCATTTACATTTATGTCATGATTATGGTCGCCCTCGGTGGCCTCGTTCGAGTTTCAAAGTTCGGGTTTCTAGATCTCTTTCCATGATTATCCGTATCTCTTATGCTTATGTTATGTTTACGCTTACCGCCTTACATACTCGGTACATATTTCGTACTGACGCATTTTGTGCGCTGTGATCATGCCCACAGGTACGGTAGACAGATTGGTGTACCTTTCTCAGTAGGATACCAGAGTTCAGCAGGGATGTTCGCACTCCATTCTCCGAGTAGTCGGTTCGAGTCATCAAATAGGCATGTATATATATATATATATATATATATATATATATATATATATATATATATATATATTACGAGTACGGCTATAGCTACGTCGGGGCCACTGTCCCAACCGGGTCGTATGATGCATATTAGTGCTCTCGCCAGGCTTGTATTTCACTACCAACTTTCAATGTAAAGTATTGTGTTTGGCCTTGCCGGCCTTCTGACTAGTTGTCTTTCTTGGTTGTGGCCTTGTCGGCCCTAGTTATGCATATATGTGTTGTTGGGTTTTTTTTGCTGGCAGGTTGTCATGATATACTTCTTAAAATTGTTATTCAACGGCTTTGTCGGCTTATGATTCACGTTACAGAGTTTAGATATCACAGTTGGTTCGCTCGGCCCTTCGGGTGCCGGGTGCCGGCCACACCCCCCAAGATTGGGGTGTGACACCTTAAACGGGTCATTGTCATATGATTTCTCAGTCGGGTCTCCTCCTACTGGAGCCACATCCTCCGATGGATCCGCCTCAATGGAATAGCTGATGCTCTTTCTTATACCTCTTGACATCCTCCATCCTGAGTCGACGGGTGATACAAGTCTCATGTCCCCCTTCGGAGCCTCACTTACACTCCCATTAACTGAACTTATCCTCTTCCCCAATAAAATTCTGCAATTTAACAAAAATCGTACCAAGAACGAGCTTTCCTATCATTGGCTCTACTGCATGATCTATGATCAGAAAGAAAGATGACATCCTAAATGTCCTGTAGCTTCCTGTTTGTAGATATGGTGCACAACACACCGATAAACAAGAATCTACTAGACACGGTCTGTAAACACTCCGAGGATGAACTACTCTGATACCACTTTTGTCACGACCCAAACCGATGGGCCATGACTAGTGCCTGAGCTGGGCACCCGTATACGACCCGCTAGATATAATCAGACTGAAACTGAAAACAATATGGCACTCTGTAAAAGCATGCTATGAACTCATCATGTCATATATCAAAGAGAACCTGTCTTCTGAGAAGCCACAACTAACCAAAACATAAGAAATATGCAAGACGACAAGGCTGCCACTATACACGGGGACATCCAAGACGAACTACATCGATATAGCTGACCAAATCGTATATACACAACCCACATATGTCTACGACCCAAGAGTATAACCAAGTCTATGTCAAAAGGATTTGTACCAAAATAACTCAAGCTCCGAACAATGGAGCTCTCCAAGCGGCCGGCGTAAGTCCTAAGCCGGAGGATCACCAAACCGAGTGTCCGTACTGCGGGCACGAACACGGCCCCCGAAGTGCGGAGTCGCGTATTTAATAGTTTACTGAGTATGTAAGGCATGAAATCGACATATACATAAAATCCTGGAAAACATTTGAGACTTGTCAATGAATGGGCAAAATACATGCATCAGTATAGCTATATCAAAGAAACACATATATCCATAGAAATATCACAACAAAAACATATATATACAACGGCGTCACCCTCTGTCAACTGTGTCATATGTATACACATCATAACAAAGGCCACAGCATCACCCCCTGTCAACTGTGCCATACCTATACACATCACAACAAAGGCCACGCGCAATACGCCCAATCGTCAATCTAATGTCCATATATATATATATATATATACATATCACAACAAAGGCCACAGCACACCCCCTGTCAACTGTGCCATATATATATATATATACACATCACAACAAAGGCCACAGCACACCCCCTGTCAACTGTGCCATATATATACACATCACAACAAGGGCCACAGCATCACCCCCTGTTTATATGCCTAGCCCGAAATCTCAATTCAGCAACCAACAACATCAACAACCATACCAACATCAATAATATCATTTCCAACACCAATATGTACCATAAAACAGCCCACACGCTATTTTTCAACCTCCATAACTAACCAACTTACTACACAATTATTTAACGACTTTGTCTCTGAGACTAAGCCTTAAATAATACCAAAAGAGAAAGATTCATACCTTTTTTTCTTGTTAAGAAAGCAATATCCTCAATATCCATGCTAAAATCCACCGCAAAACAATACTAGAATCACAACCATGCGTTATCCGAACCTAAATTAATATTCCGTCACTTGAAAATTGCTCACTTTTTGGTACTCTCACTCTCCTTACTTATTTCTGGAAATTTCTGGGCTAAAAAATCTGGTGAAAAAGGGGGGTTTTACCCCTTATATAAGGGTCAAATTCGGGTCGGGGTCACTGTAGCAGACTGTAGCAAGTCGGTACTGTAGCAGTACTGTAGCACGCGTTTCTGCTTTGTCAGCCGAACTTGTAACGTCCATGATTCTCTACTCCAATGTCCTATCGATGAGCGGTTTGTTGCGTTTGAAACTAGACCTGATGAAATTCATTTTGGGCTTTTGTTTTACTTCAAAACACTTCATATGCGAAGAGATATTCGTCCCCCAAGTTGGACCAAAATTTTCACACACAAACTTCACCCATCCTTTCTCCAAAGTCGTACTACTCCATTACTTCCACTCATTTCCTTATAAAACCTTCCGGTATACCTTATTTACATCCTTCACTCATTAAGTATATTTAATAATGCTTGCTCCTTACACTCCAAAGTGGTTTTACTTAACCATAACTCAACGTACTTATGTTTCAAATTTGATAAGTGCTTCTTCGAAGATACGGGGTGTAACAGCATCCGGAGTCTTAAAAAGGTGCCACCAAAACTTAAAGACAAGTTCTACATAATGATGGTTAGACCAACTATGTTATATGGGGTGGAGTATTGGCCAGTTAAGAACTCTCACGTTCAGAAGATGAAAGTTGCGGAAATGAGGATGTTACGATAGATGTGTGGGCATACTAAAAGATATAGGATCAGAAGAAATGAAGATATCCAAGACAAGGTGGGAGTGGTTTTGGTGGAGGATAAGATAGGGGAATCGAGGTTGAGATGGTTCCGGCACGCGCAGAGGAGATGCACGAATGCCCCAGAGCGGAGGTGTGAGAGGTTGGCTATGGACAGTTTCAAGAGAGGCAGAGGTAGGCCGAAGAAGTATGAGGAGAGGTGATTAGACAGGACATGGCGCAGGTCCAGCTTACCGCGGACATGACCTTAGATATGGGGTTATGGAGCACTCAGATTAGGGTAGAAGGTTAGTAAGTGGTTGATTGTTGTCCTATTTATCCTTCATACTATTTAGTCGTAGTATTATTCTTATAGTTCCTTGTCTTTCGATTTCTGTTAATATTATTGCTTTTCGTACTTCGATTATCGTATTATTTTGTGATAGTTACAACTTTTTTTTCCAGTCAGCTTTCTCATGCTTTCTGTAGTATTTTTGCCACGGCTTTTTATACTGCTTTGCATTGCTTGTTCTGGTGCCGAGGGTCTACAAAAATAACATATCTACCTCTCAAGGTAGAGGTAAGGTCTGCGTACACTCTAGCCTTCCCAGACTCCACTGTGTGGGATTTCACTTGGTATGTTGTTGTTGTAAGGTGTAGAATTACAAAGTAGCACTTCCAGCCTGTAGCTCGAATGAACGTCAGTTACGCACTAATTTTCAAGATTGTCACTAACAGATTGAAACCGCTCATGAAATCTTTGATCACTAATTGTCAGAATGCTATTGTGTAAAGAAGCAGCACAACAGATAATATGCAGAATTACCATTAAAATCATGGGAATCCTAGGTCCAATGAAGGTTGATATTGTGATAAGTTGGTATTTTATACTTTTTTAACTGAGACCTTTGTAGTGATTATCTAGAAAAATAGTGCATTTATTATGATTTATTGCATTTTGCATGTTACATGTGTTTGAGAAGAGATTTGTAAGAAAAACAAATCAAAAGGCGCAAAAATGAACAAAAGGCATACATTCTGCACAGTGATGGCTTTATGCAATCATGGAGAAGACTCACGAGATCGTGATGGTCAAAGAAATTGGTCTACGCGATAACAGACATTGGAGCACGAACACGTAGAATTGCTTGGCTGAGCGAAAGTATGGGTCGAGTGGAGAAGAAATTTTTGGTCATTTTTCTTTTTCTTTTTCTTTTGACGCAACCTAACAATTTCTTCTTTTTCTTTTTCTTTTCTTTTTACGCAACCTAACAATTTCTATTTCCTGCTGGAATTGAATCCTGGTCACCAAGGTTTGCACGCACATCATTGACCACTAGACCACCTCCTTCGGTGTTGATAAGTTTGTTTTGTTTGGTATTCACAAATATTGGTTTAGTCTCTTCATATTGCCAAAGCAGGTGACCAGAGCTATCTCACAACTGTTGCAAGCCTCTCCATGGGAAGGCGTCGATCTAAAAGCTACAGGGGCAAAGTAAAATAGAAGGATGTAGGCATACCTTCAAAAGAGGGTAGCCTGGGAGTATCTAATATCCAACTCCCCAACAATACAGCTATTCCTAAACAGATTAGGAATATCTTCTAAAAAGGATTCTTAGGGTATCTTTGTGAAGCCAGCTATGAAATGGATTAGGGCGTAACTACAAATAATTAGACTATTTGGTCCATTTGTCTGGTCAAATAATTAGTTGTTCAGTGTTGATTGGATGTAATTGAATGATTGGATGTAATTGAATGAACGCGATCACATTCCAATAGGATGGGTATGGTAATTGCATGGTATAAGTACATTCAAGGTGAGAGCATTTAAGGGGTGCATTCAGTGTTAACTTATGAAGTAAAAATATTTTTGGTAGTCTCAATTCCTCAGGTTGCTCGTGGCATTAAACCCTGTAATTTAGACTTCCAATTCAATATCATATTGGACATGGTTGTGACGTTTCTTTATTTTGTAGTTCTTGGCATTCTTTAGGACCATTGCACTTGGTTTGCTCTCCCAATTGCTGTGATAGCCATATCTGTCTCTAAAAATAGCTGATTTGACTAGGGAAGATGTTAGTATTGACCAACTAGAATCAGAGCAATGCACCACTTTGGTGGAGCTTCTAATGGTTCGTTTACCATCCATAATGACATAAAGCAGAGGCCTCAAGCTTGGACTACAGTGCTTCGTTTTGTAAAATGTATTCCATGGATGGCTTCATTCTTTGGCTTGCTATTGTAGATAGACATCACAGACTTAGCACTTCGGCACGACCCAAAACATGGAATACTTTGGACACACATACTCAAAATTCAGTTAACAATGATTCAAGTAGGAAAAATTGAGCTATCTGCCTTGTGTAGCAGCATGTAAGAATTTTTACCATGTCTAGAAGAATTATATCAACGGCGGAATATTAAAAGAGCGTAAAGAAAGAAGGGGTTATACAAGAAATGAGAGGAAGAGAAAAAGAGACATACAGTTGCTGAAAGCCCTGCAAGGACCTGAAGGAAATAGCTATGGACTCCTCCCTTATTTTGGTCGCCTCAGGTGAGGAGTTGAAGACCCAACCATGAAAAGTGCTTGGGAGAAATTAACAGTTGCTGAGGAACAGTCATTTGGGACTGCTTCTTCACTTGCAGTATGAATGTGCACGTGGGGGCCCCCATATCATCCTCCAATATATGTTTCCTAAGGGGATCTGAATTACTATGATCCAATCCTTTCTCATGAAGACAAAACCAACCACCAAACATGCTAAGAGAAAAAAATCATTTCTAAAAGTATATATGAAAATTAGATTTTTTTTTTTTTTTTTTTTTTTTTTACGACTATGCAAATTAAGAAATCAAACTTAAAATATTCCAAAATGAAAGTCAACTTTAGAAGTGTTGGATGCAAATTTATTGACTATGATAAACTTTTTCATGTCAAACACATCTAATTTCAAAGTTTATTTTAGAAATTCATTCGAATTATTTAAAATTAATATTTTTTACTGAAAAGCAAGTAATCAATTTTCCATCTTGTGTACTGTCCTGTTATTGTAAAAGAAACTGTCAAAAGAAAAGGGAAAAGAAGCATGTTAGAGCAATTCCCTTGGGAAACTTACTGTTGTTTGTTCAATAAGTCCTCCCTCCTCCCCACCTGCCAAACGATAAGCAAAAAGGAAACAGAATTCTCTAATGTGCTTAACGCAATTTCAACATGAATTAAAAAGAATTGGGTTCTTTTCACCAGACAGAAATTAGACCCAAATTTACCGTTCCCTTCATCTGTAACACCCTGCCATGCTTGTGTATATGACTATCTACTTCAAGTAAAACTAAAGAAAGGAGAACCATTTCTTCAATGCTAACCGCCAAACTGGAGGCAAACTCTCTTTCTTTCAATCAGTAACTTTAAGGTCGAAGCCGCAGAGCACGAATACAATCAAAACTAAAATTTATAAAATTAAAATACAAGGAAAACTAACCAAAAAAAAAAAAGAGAGAGAGAGAGAGAGATAAGACAAAGTCTAACTATGGTGAAACAAAATTGATCTCTTGTATTTATGGAAATAAAGATTTTGTAATCATTTGGTACCATCATAAAAGAGTGGTCGTACAGCAGCCTTAAAATCTTCATAAAACATTTGCTCTGAAAACATGGAGGCTCGTTTCCTAGCAGCAGCAGCCATCTCCAGCCTCTCATTCTCTGTCATCTTAATGACTTCAATGATGGCTTCAGCATATTCCTCTACACTCTGGGCAAGAAATCCAGTTTTCTTTCCATCTTCTGGTAACACAATGTCCATCCTTGGCCCAGCTGAATTATGTGCTGATGAGACCAACAAATTTGAAGTTAATGAATGAGTTCAGTGAATCAAATACAGAGCAAGAGAGAAACCACACAGCATGACTAACCAATTGGTATAGCGCCAGCAGCCATGTATTCCACCACACTTATGCCGAAGTGCTCATCTGTCATGGAATGGATTCCAGCTACAGCACCACCCAGAAGTCTGACCAAATCACTACACCAACCATTTATTAAAAATGAGAATGAAGCTTTTACTCCGAAAATCGATTATCTACTAAACCTTTCACATTCTCTTTCTAAAGCTAACAGCACTAACAAGATATCCAATCAAGTCTTGATGGCTATTTACACCGATGCATAAATATTACTTCTCTGTGTATTACAATGACCTGACATCCAGCCAATTTCTTCTTTTTTTTTTCTTTTGGTGTGTGTTAGGTGGGTTTTTTTTTTTTTTTTGGGGGGGGGGGGGGGGGGGGGGGGTGGTCGTAGTTGTGAGGTAACCAATGCAAAAAAGTCCGTCCCAAATGGAACTCTTACCTTTACAAATAGCTTCAAGCAATAAAAGAAAAGGTCTGGTCCAGACAATGAGTAAAATCATGCCTTGGAGTCCAAGAATTTCAGAGTACCAAAATGGAGTTGCACTACTAACCTGTACAAGACATTCTTATGGAACTCAACATGATCATCCACATTCAGTTTAATTGCTAGGTCCTTCAAATTTTGCAACCTTTTCTCATCTGCTTCATTCCTACAACTACCCACTAGTTGGATTTTCGGCCTTGGCAGATCTTGGTCTAACTTTTTGAAGGCAGTTGCAAACGCCTCAAGTTGGAGTGGGTGTGCCTAACACAGAAAAACAAGTTTTACAGGACATCAAGATTGCAATATACCTTGAAACGCCTGCATAACTATGGGTACCTTGATTCCACAAGGACCACATAAAAATGCCCACCTTCTCTGGACGGAACTGAGCCACAGATACTATCTTCGGAGGCTTCATTGACTTTTCCAGTGGAAGCGCCTGTCAGGAGCAACATCATTTTTGTCGCTTATATAGCCATGCAACTGCTTATAATCCAATCAGACTGAACACACTAACACAAAAATTAATAAGACCTTCAAAGATGGAATACAGTAATATCATTTCCCTAAATTTTCACAAAAGCAAGACCATGAAAGTCCAATAAGACTGAAAGGAGAAATTTGTCCAGAAATCACACTCATCCTACTCCTGTCATATACTTAATAAATTCCAAAACGCAGGACAGTACTTATAGTTTAAAAAATATTGAAAAGGCCAATAGTAAATTAACTTCAACTTATTAAATTAAACAAACCTACAGAAAAGGGGGGAGTATTAACTTTAGGCATCAGGAGGAGGAAGAAGGGTTATATTAACACCAAACGAGTAAAAAAATACAGACCTGGAGCCTAGAAGTATCACAAGGAGGATACACACGCCTAATTCGAGCTCCTATTCCCCACAACTTCTCGATATGAGATTGAGTCCATGAAGAATTAACCATTGCAAGGTGTGCACAAGAACCAACGATGCTGTACAGCCAGCTAAACAATGTATAATAAATGACCTTGAACCGGGATAGTAGCGCACTGCAAGAAAAGCAGTTTCATGAGCTTCATGCAAGGATACAATACAAGCGGAAGAAAAGCAAAGAATTTAAAATCTTATCAAATTCAGTCCCTTGAATATATAATTTCACAAGACCCACTAATGCATCTAGACGTACACGTTCATGGAGAAGGGAGTAACTTCTTTCCACGATATGCAACATATCTTCTTACGACTGCCAGTTAGTGTACGAACACATTGATTCGATAAAAAGATATACATACATGTGACAAATTCTAACTGACAAAATTGTTAATACTGGAAGGGGAAGATAAAATATACAAGCAGATCAGCAATTCCTCGTAGCGGGCCTAGGCCCCACTTAGTTGACAGACAATAACAAAGGCTCACCAAACTAATTAGGGTCTTTTCCTTTATGTTTGAATAAACATTCTTATTGTCTTCAACAAGTTAGCTAAACCTTTAGGTGCTTAGTTCCACTGATACCACCAAAAATTTCCATCCAAATGGCATCTTATCACGAAATCCTATAGATGGCATATGCTGATATAAGGTGGTTGAACTTACCTCTTGGCAATCAAAGAATCATTGTTGTACATTGAGCTGCGCCCATGAACACGAGACAGCATGTCTAAACTGATAGTTGGATAATGAGTATAGCAAAAAACTTTGCATCCAAATACACGGGCAACTGGATAAGTAAAAGCATATCCACTGGTATCAAAGTAATACAAAGGTGTATATTTGCACAAAGCTTCCCAAGCAAGGTAAATCGATCCAAAGCTTTGACCAATCATTGTGAAACGAGGGTAAGTGGTTTCTTCGACCCACTTTCTCCTATGCAGATGGACCACCTGACATAACTACAGGATATCAATAATCTTGAGCAAAAATGACACTAAATGTCAATATATCAAAGTTCGGGGCGAACTAAGACATTTTGCAGCACTTATTTGTACAGGGTATATATGTGATTGTGATTACCATCATTTTTTATTTTACTTTTTTGATAAGTAAAGATTTTACTAAGAAAGAACCAAGTTGGTACAGGACCTAGCAGCAAACTCTTTAATCCATACCACATATTTTTTTTGAAACTGGTAACTTTTTAATCCATACCACATATTATCTCCTAGCAAGTGTAAAAAGTCCAAATACTTCTCCGTCCTATATATGGTACTGCTATTACACCAAAAGTACAGATTTTTAATGCATTTGTTATGTACTCTATAAATCTGTAACTTCATCCCATCAAAGTATGCCTTGTTACTTTCCAGCCATAAGGCCCACATTATGCACTTGGGAATAGTTCTCCCTATTGGTTTTAAGCTCTTTTTAACCTTCTGAGATTGTGATTACCATCACCAAACATATGCCAGTGATGAAGCATCAAGAACAGGAACGCAAAATGCAGCAATACGGTAAAAGGAGACACAATACAGATATCTCAAAGTACAAACTAACATAAATAAATATCAAGTACAAATCAAAATAGATTGAGGAGGATTACAATGTGTTATTAAGGCTAAATTCTCGTAAAAGCCAACATAGAGAATACGCAAAGCCTACATGATACTATTGAAATACCTGCTAATAAAAAGCCAGTCACATAGCTAGGAGTTCCCCTGATCACTACAACACTTGATAGTCTACTGTTGTAAAGAAACGGCGGGGTTTGAGACATGGGTGGGGGGAGGGGAAGAAGATGAAGAAAACAGGGGCAAAAGTGAATTAGGAAGTTGTTTGTTTAGCTAAACACAAAGGAATATAGACCCATCCTTTTTCTTCTTCTTCTTCCTTTTTTTTTTTTTTTTTTTTTTTTTTTTTTTTTGAGATGGTAACAAAGGAATATTGACCCATCCTAATGCTGGATATTTGGAACAAAGCTGTCATCATCACACCTACACACTACATGCTATTACAAAGTATGGCATGTGGATGAAACGGACACATACTTGAGGAAAACAAAAATTCGAGAGTGGACTAATTTGACTAAAATATCTTAAACCTCGAGGAAGTACTCCCTCCTCTCTGTTGCAATTTATATGACGATCTTCTATTTGTGACTTCCAAAATTATACAACTTTCACAACTATTAAGAATTCAAATTAGACATTTCCAATCAAAATTAGCTTTTCAACCATTACTTAATAATCTTCCACCATCAGTGATATCATACGCAAGTCAAATTAACATCTTAATTCATGTCAAGTAAAAAATTATCATACAAAATTGAGAAGAAGGAAATAATATTATGTAAGCAAAGAAAAACACACCAGATGTAAAGGAGTACCTTAGGAGGGTGTATTAATTTGACTCCAAATCGATCAAGGGCACGACCAGTAAGGCTGTCAGGAGAAGCATCATGATCTCCTGTATATATGACACAATCTAGATTTGGGTTTTCATCTTGGATTGCTTTCACGGCGCACCACAAGACTCGTTCTCCACCACCTCCGTCGTTGGTGTATGGGTGGAAGACCCCAACAGCCTTCTTTCTGTTTCTCCACCCGTTGATTACCATTAACACTAATCTTACTGCTTGAGCAATTACCGCTGTTACGGTAATGACAGCACTGAGCACAAGCCAATTTGTCATATTGCAATTACACTATACGTTGCTGGAGTTACTGATTCTTTTCGCTTTTTTATCCTCTAAAACGAAATCTAAGATCCCTGAAATTCACCTTCTGAAATAGAATTATATCAAAAGATCAACAATAGGGACCCCTAAACTGCAAAATAGATAGATAGGATCAACATTTTGCAGCTAAATGGGTGAAAAACAAATCCAAAATAAACTTTAAGAGTTTTGCTTGCTAAAATTTTGGAAGAAAAAAACAAAGAGAACTGGATCAAGTTATTGACGAGGGAATTAAGAAGCAAACAGTATTTTCTGAAAAGTAATTTTTTCCAATTTCTTTCTTTTTATTTTAGTCAAATATTCTCTTTTTTTCTTTCAAAGACGAATAACTAACCTCTCAGAGAACTCTAATTTGGAGATTTTCCTTTAACTTTTTAATAGTTTTACTCTTGAAAACATTATCACTAAAAGTAGCAAAGCAAAAGGAAAATAAAATATTTATTACCTATGAAGCAAATTTTACCTAATTCATTGTAAGTTTGAACATGACAATTCGCAAATCAAAATTCAGTCGCATAGAGTTACAGGTATCCAATCATAGGAACAACCCATAAAAAGGAAAGAAACAAAAACAAAAACAAAAAAGATGATGCCTTTTTAAAGTCTGAATACGGTGACTGTCGACGGTGATGCAATTTACAATTGCAGCAAAACAGAAATGAAGAAATAGCAGCAAAATACCCCTTTTCCCCCTTTTTTGTGATATAGTTTAACTCGGCAAGAGTTTAAGAAATAAATGAAACTTTTGAATTAAGTTGTCCAAAACAAGCAAAAGATATTTGTGTGGTTATGATCATCTCGATAAGCGTAAAAGGTAAAGTTTAAAGTTGAATTGTTGCCAAATAAAGAAATATATCATTTTTTTATGGACAAAAAAAAAACGTGTATCACATAAATGTGTTACACAAGAGATGCCAGATCCAATTGAGGGGAAAATTATTAGTTTTCTTCATGGAGAACCAACCATCACTTACACAAAGAAAGAGTTTGAGAAACTTGCTATCAGACAAAACTTGCAATTTGCTGTTGTAGCGAAATTTTCTTATGTAAGGCCGGATCTGAATGAGTTGAGGAAGATATTGCCGATTCAATTAGAGATCAAAGGAACTTGCCCCATGGGATACTTGGATGAGAGACACATACTGCCTAGACTTTCATTTTTTTTTTGATATCATACTGCTTAGACTTTCATTATTGGAGGATTATGCAACTTTACTGTCGAAGGCATGTGAATTAAGGGTGCGGAACAGATACTTTCCTATTAGATTCTTGAAATGGGACCCATGGTTCAATCCCGAGGAGGAAACAACCATAGCCATTGCGTGGATTTCATTTCCAGGGCTGCCAACAAACTTACTTGACAAGGAGTCAATGTTTTCCCGTGCAGTTGGAACACCTCTAATAATAGACAAAGGCACTCACAATCGAACAAGACCTAGTTGTGCGAGGGTTAAAGTTGAAGTTGATTTACTAAAGGAACTTTCTAAAAGGATTCAAATTAATTGTGTGGATGAGGAGACAGGAGAAGTGAAATCAAAGAGGCAAAAAATTCAATATGATTATCTGCCAAAATATTGCACACAATGCAAGTTGCAAGGTCATGATTTAAATGGATGTTGGGTATTACATCCGGAACATAGAACAAAAAAGGAGGAGCAAAGGGATGACAAGAAAGAATTAGAGAAAGGAAAAGCAAAAGAAGAAAGCAGCAAACAAAATGGGAAGGAGGACAGCAAGGAGGCAACACATAATGAGGTATACAGAAATGGAAAATTGGTATATGAAAATTGGAATGTGGTTCAAAACAGGAAAAATAAGGGCAATGGCAAGGAAACAGAACAACAAAGAGGTGATAAGGCCAAGGAACCAACAACCACAAACAAGTTTGGCACACTGGTGGATTTAACTGAGGAAAGGCAAGAAGAAACCAACATGGTCAATACAAGTAATGGTGATCTAAAGGAGACTTCTAGGCCTTGGGTGGATAAAGTTTTTGGCAAGATGAATGACCAAGCCAATGATATAGAGAATAGTAGTAAAGAAGATGCAGTGAAAGTCAACCAAAATAATGAAGGCAACAGCAAAGAGAAGAGTGACAGTGCAAACAGTGATGAACAACAAGGGAACACAAGCAAGGAACAGCAGACAAATTTAAAAGGAAAGTCACACAGCAACATAGAGGAACAGGAAGTAAATACGCAGAACAGTGAATGTCCAAGGGAAGCAGCAGAATGTCCAGTACAATTCAATAATCAGCAGCAGGTGCAAAAGTTCTCACCAATCCACAGGAATTCTCACCAACAATTAAACCAAGAGTCTATTGAGGAAGGGGAAATAGAGGGCAAACCAGTGGAAAAACAGCCTCCTAAGGAACCCCCTGATGATAAGCAAACTGCAGCAGCTGCACCACAAATGTGTCACGCTGATGTCCCTGCAAACTCAATAACAACAGGTATATCAGCAATTGCAGACACTCAAGATGGACAATTTGATACAGCTAATAGCAAGGATGACCACACCAACAAAGAAGGAGAAGAGATTGAAATCAATGGAGTCTTAACAGTCAGGGCTTCTGAAATGGAAGCAGAACATGAGACTAACTTTGGGGATGATTATGAGGAAGAAAAGAAGATACTGGAGGAGAATATCAAAGCAGATGATTCCCCAAGACAGGCTGTAAAGGCAAGAAAGGATAACAGGCAAAACAGACAGAGAGACAAAAGTGTACCTCCTAAGACAATTGGTGGGGTACAAACAAGGAAAGCACTTGCCAAAACTAATTCTCAATGAATTGCTCCCTCATTTGGAATATAAGGTCTGTTAATACTCAACAGGCTTTTGAAAGAGTAGTTTTATTAAATAGGCAAAAGCAATTCAAAGTGATAGCTCTCATGGAACCATTTCAGCATGTTAGACACATTCAAATGTATAGACTTTGGCTTAATATGGAGACTGCTGTGTACAATATAAGTGGGAAGATTTGGATATTTGTGGAAGCAGGAACTCATGTGGAAATTTTGAAGGACACTGATCAACTATTGTCCTTCAAACTTACTGAGCTAGATGGTGGACAAGATGTAGTAATGACTGTGATTTACGCTAGCACAGATAGAGACACCAGACGTGCATTATGGGATGATTTATATGATATTGCTACTCACATAAATCTACCTTGGATAGTAGGAGGAGACTTCAATGTCATTACTGAGGCTGCAGAGAAATATGAGAGGCTTCCAGTTCAGTTTGCTGAGACTGAAGATTTTAGGCACTGTATTTTTTTTTTAACAGGTAACAACTTTGTATTATAGACCAGTACTTAGGTAGTACTGAAAAACCCTTTACAAAAGAAAACTAAGAAGCTAAGAAAGTAAAATCCTAACATGAGTCAAGAACTTCTAGGATTGATTCTGCATCTACAGAGGGATTCTTTGTACACCAAAAACAAAATAGCAACATACAGTCTTGCTTGATCTTCTTGCTTGATCTTCTGTAGAGTGCTACTTCTATCCTCAAAACATCTGGAGTTCCTTTCTTTCCAGATTGTCCACCATATGCAAGCTGGAATGATCCTCCAGTAGCCTCTATTCCTGGCCCCAATCCCAGCCTGCTCCCAGCTAGAAAGAGTGTCAACAATCTTGCTAGGCATTGTCCAAGATATGCCTCTGAGATTGATAAAAATCTTCCATAACTGATCAGTAATTCTGCAATGCAAAAACAGATGCCCTACTGTCTCGGCTGCTTCCCCACATAAACAACAATTTGAAACTAATATAATCCTTCTCTTTCTCAGGTTTTCATGTGTCAAAACAGCTTCTTTGGCTAGCAACCATGTAAAGCATGCAACCTTAAGAGGTATCTTAACTTTCCAGATTTGTCTCCATGGCCAGTTAGAGTTTTGTGGCTCAATCATGTTCATGATCTTATAGCCTGAATTCACTTTGTAGTGCCCCTTGTTATGCCCAGTCCACCACAAACAGTCCACCCCATCCTTCAGCCCTTGGAAAGACTCCAAATGTTTATAAAGCTCAACTAGTCTAGGTATTTCCCAGTCATTCAACATTCTTCTTAAGATCAACTCCCAGCCTTGAGGTGACCACATTTCAGCCACTGTTTTGTTCTGATGCTGTGCCAGAGCAAACATATCAGGAAATAGCTCCTCCAAACTTCTGTTTCCCAACCACCTATCCTTCCAGAAAATTGTTTTGTTGCCATTATATACTCTGATAACAGAGTGGCTCTTTAAGAAGGGCCACCATGCTCTGATCGATCTCCGGACAGTTACACCATATGGTTTATTTACCTCCTTAGTAGCCCAAAAATCGAGCTCCCCATACTTCAATTTGATCACTTTTCCCCATAAAGATTGTGAGTCTTGAGCATACCTCCACGGCCACTTCAATTTTAAAGCCTTACTTTGATTCTTCAAATTTTTGATACCAAGACCACCTTGTTTTTTACTACTGATCAGAACTTTCCACTTAACCAAATGATAACTTTCCTTTTCCTTGTTTCCTTGCCAGAAGAAGGATCTTCTGAGCTTGTCCAGTCTTTGGACTACACTTGAGGGGATAGGAAATAAGGATAACATATATGTTGGAAGAGCATCAAGAATTGCATTGATCAGAGTGAGCCTGCCTCCCAAAGACAAATATTGTGCTTTCCATCTAGACAACTTCTTCTCACACTTTTCCAGAACTGCATCCCAAATGTTCTTTGACCTTGATTTAGCACCCAGTGGCATCCCAAGATAGACAGTGGGTAAAGAGCCTACTTCACCTCCCAAGATTGTGGCCAGAAGCTCTATATTAGGGACTGAATTGATGGGATATATATGGCTTTTCCCCCAGTTGATGTGAAGCCCTGAGATGCCATTTTAGGCACTGTATTGATGCTTGTCAATTGATGGATCTTGCATTTACTGGGAGTATATTCACTTGGTGGAATGGAAGGTCAGATGAGGCTTGCATTTTTAAAAGATTGGATAGGTGTTTAGGGAATCAAGCTTTGCAAAACACATATCCAAATCTTGAAGTGGAGCACCTTATCAAGCAAGGATCAGATCATAGCCCATTGTTGATAAGTTTGAAACAAGACAGTAGACCAATTCAAAAGGCTTTCAGGTTTTTAAATTTCTGGGTGGAGCATGCTAACTTTTTGGAAGTGGTGAAAAATAATTGGGACCCAAACTACAGCTCAGACCCCTTTTATAACTTTCATCAGAAGTTAAAAAAGGTGAGCAAGGCCCTGTCCACATGGAGCAAGGAAACTTATGGAGATATTTTCAGACAAATTGCTACTTTAGAAGAGGTGGTACGAATTCACGAGCAAGAGTTCGAACAACATCCCAGTGGTTTGAATAGGTAGAGATTGCAGAAAGTCCAAGCTGATCTGATAAAGTTTTATGCTATTGAAGAAAAGTTTTGGAAACAGAAGGCAGGGATGCAGTGGTTTAAAGATGGGGACAGAAATACCAAATTTTTTCATGCTCATGTAAATGGAAAAAAGGAGGAGATTACAACTTAAGAGAATTCAAGATAGTGGTGGAGCATTGCTGGAAACAGAGGAAGACATAGCAGGAGAGGCTATTAGATTTTTCACTAATCAATTTAGTGAAGAAAATATTCCTGATGATTTTGAGATGCCCAAGCACATACCTCAAATGATCACTGATGCTCAAAATGAAAAGATGCAGGAGTTACCAGAGGAAGAAGAGGTTAAAAAGGCTGTTTTTGGGTTGAATGCAGACAGTGCTTGTGGTCCGGATGGTTATACTGGAAGATTTTTTCAGTCATGTTGGGACATCATTGGCAAGGATATGACAAAGATGGTGAGATCTTTCTTTTGTGGTCATGAACTTCCCAGGTACATTACATGTACTAATTTGGTATTGATTCCAAAAAAGAAAGAGATCACTACTTTCTCAGACTTAAGGGCCGTAAGTCTGAGTAACATTACTAGCAAGATGTTTTCCAGAATAATTCATGATAGAATGGTGGAGCTATTACCAGATCTTATTTCTCCACAACAATCTGATTTTGTCAAGGGTAGGAGCATTGTAGAAAATATTTTGCTGGTCCAAGAGATTATTCATGATATAAGGATCAGAGGCAAGCCTGCCAATGTGGTCATTAAGCTTGACATGACAAAAGCTTATGACAGAGTATCTTGGTTATTCTTGACCAAAGTGCTAAGGAAGATGGGATTTGGAGAAAGGCTGATTCATATGATATTCAGGATTATTTTTAATAATTGGTATTCCATTTTGATAAATGGACAACCACATGGCTTTTTCAGATCCACACGAGGGGTGAAACAGGGAGATCCATTATCTCCTACTCTGTTTATCTTGGCTGCTGAATGTTTAACTAGAGCTTTAAATGCATTACATGGGAAAGAGGGTTTCAAGGAGTTTGGTATGCCAAAGTGGAGTCCTTACATCAACCACTTGGCATATGCTGATGATACAATTATTTTCACTTCGGCAGATGAACTTTCAATGAGATTGATTATGGAGACTTTGACAGATTATGAGAAGATCAATGGGCAGAAAATCAACAAAGGGAAAAGTGTTGTTTATATGCATCATTCTGTGTCACAACATGTTGTTGATCTAGTGAATAATGTGACTCAGATTCCACAAAAAGAATTTCCTTTCATCTATTTGGGAGTTCCTATTTTTTATGCTAGAAGACAGTATGTGCATTATCAAGAGCTAGTGGAGAAAGTGCAAAACAGGCTTAGCTCTTGGACTGGAAAGCTACTATCAGTGGGAGGAAGAACTACCTTGATAAAGCATGTATTGCAAAGCATGCCCATTCACCTTCTATCTGCTAGCGATCCACCAACTGGTGTTTTAGCTCAAATACACAGGTTGTTTGCTAAGTTTTTTTGGAGCAATTCTGTTGGGAACTCTAGCAAACACTGGGCTACTTGGACAACTTTATGTCATCCACAGGAGGAAGGAGGAACGGGTTTCAGATGTCTACAAGATATTTCCGAGGCTTTATTTGCAAAATTATGGTGGAATATGAGGACCAAACGCTCATTGTGGAGAACCTTTATGAGTAATAAATATTTGAAGAAATTTCATGTAGTAATTGCACCTCAGAAGAATCAAAGTAAGGCTTTAAAATTGAAGTGGCTGTGGAGGTATGCTCAAGACTCACAATCTTTATGGGGAAAAGTGATCAAATTGAAGTATGGGGAGCTCGATTTTTGGGCTACTAAGGAGGTAAATAAACCATATGGTGTAACTGTCTGGAGATCGATCAGAGCATGGTGGCCTTTCTTAAAGAGCCACTCTGTTATCAGAGTATATAATGGCAACAAAACAATTTTCTGGAAGGATAGGTGGTTGGGAAACAGAAGTTTGGAGGAGCTATTTCCTGATATGTTTGCTCTGGCACAGCATCAGAACAAAACAGTGGCTGAAATGTGGTCACCTCAAGGCTGGGAGTTGATCTTAAGAAGAATGTTGAATGACTGGGAAATACCTAGACTAGTTGAGCTTTATAAACATTTGGAGTCTTTCCAAGGGCTGAAGGATGGGGTGGACTGTTTGTGGTGGACTGGGCATAACAAGGGGCACTACAAAGTGAATTCAGGCTATAAGATCATGAACATGATTGAGCCACAAAACTCTAACTGGCCATGGAGACAAATCTGGAAAGTTAAGATACCTCTTAAGGTTGCATGCTTTACATGGTTGCTAGCCAAAGAAGCTGTTTTGACACATGAAAACCTGAGAAAGAGAAGGATTATATTAGTTTCAAATTGTTGTTTATGTGGGGAAGCAGCCGAGACAGTAGGGCATCTGTTTTTGCATTGCAGAATTACTGATCAGTTATGGAAGATTTTTATCAATCTCAGAGGCATATCTTGGACAATGCCTGGCAAGATTGTTGACACTCTTTCTAGCTGGGAGGAGGCTGGGATTGGGGCTAGGAATAGAAGCTACTGGAGGATCATTCCAGCTTGCGTATGGTGGACAATCTGGAGAGAAAGGAACTCCAGATGTTTTGAGGATAGAAGTAGCACTCTACAGAAGATCAAGCAAGATTGTATGTTGCTATTTTGTTTTTGGTGTACAAAGAATCCCTCTGTAGATGCAGAATCAATCCTAGAAGTTCTTGACTCATGTTAGGATTTTACTTTCTTAGCTTCTTAGTTTTCTTTTTCTTTTGTAAAGGGTTTTTCAGTACTACCTAAGTACTGGTCTATAATACAAAGTTGTTACCTGTTCAAAAAAAAAAAAAATTGCACCTCAGAAGAATACCGGTACATATATATGGAAAAAAATGCTCAAAGCTAGAGAGGAGATTGAGCAGGAGATTTGGTGGAGAGTTCAGCAAGGAAACTCATACTTCTGGATGGACAATTGGACAGGACTGGGAGCTCTTTATCATATTATTCCCCCAGAGTTTGAGTGGGACCCAACAGTTATTCTAGTTAAAGAAGCAGCAGAGGATGGACAGTGGAAGGTGGATATGCTGAAGGAAATATCACCTGAAGATCTGGCAAATCACATTCTGGAAAATATTACACCTCCAGTTGAACACAAAGAGGTGGATAGAGCTTATTGGAAAATGGAAGCTAGAGGAAAATTCTCAGTGGGATCAGCATTTCAATTATTGAGACAAAGGAGGGATCCCAGTGCTTTGTATAAACAGATGTGGATTAAGGGGCTTCCTATCAAGATTTCATTTTTTATGTGGAGATTCTGGAAATTCAAGTTGCCTCTGGATGACAGGCTTAAAACCTGGGGAATTCAATTTCCTTCAGGGTGTTTTTGTTGTCAAAATCCAGAAATTGAAAATATATCACATGTTTTCCTGCATGCTACTGATGCACAGATTATTTGGAAGCATTTTTGTAGGCCAGTTGGGATAGACATTTAGAATTTACATATTACTCAGATCATACACAAATGGTGGGAGTTGCCAGTGAAATCTGAAGTCAAATATATTTTTCAGGCTGTCCCTGCAATTATACTTTGGGAGATTTGGAAGAGAAGAAATACTTTAAGGCATGAGGGGAAAATGTCAAATACAAAGCTGATTTATCAGGTTATGCATACTCTGATATCTTTCATGAAGGTGAGCAAAAGAAATTTCAAGTATGCACCATATAACTGGAATTCTGTAGTGGAATCTTTAAATAGGTATTCTCAACCTATTAAAGCCACAACAGTAGTATGGAGATTACCTGATAAAGGGTGGATTAAGGTTAATACTGATGGTGCATCTAGAGGGAACCCTGGAAGAAGCTCTTGGGGATTTTGTGTGAGAAATGAAAGAGGTGATATTCTGCGTGCACAGGCTCAGGAACTAGTGGATTCATGGAGTACTAATACTCAGGCTGAGGCTATGGCTATTCTTAAGGCTCTTAAGTATTTGGATGATAATCAGATGGATAAATTTGTGATAGAAACAAACTCCTTATTGCTTAAGAATACTAGTATCCGAACCCGCGCGATGCGCGGTCGGTATCAAAGGAAATTAGTATCGCTTTGACATATTTAAAATTAGTTAATTTGTGATAGTAAATATAGCTATTAATATACTATATTTTGTGGTTTTATTGTACTAATATATAGCAAATAATAACATCTTCACCCTCTATAATTTTTGTCAACGTGCCAATAAAACTTCTAAAAGTAATTCCCATGGATGAGTAGATTTAAAATAGAAAATCAATTGATTATTAATATTTGCACATCTTTATTCACATAAAGGGGATCTTTGCAGTAACGACATAGTTGTTTTTATCCCATTGCTGATGCGAGGGATATTCCTATGCAAACACAGATAATGAAAAGAGTTATGATATAAACTCACATTCAAGGATTATTACCACTTCGAAACAAACACACAATACCAAACTCACATTCAAGGTAAAGAAGATGTACTCACATCCAATGTATCTGTTTCCTTGTCACCAAAACACTAAACTACATGCTCCTACTCTTTCACCATCCTCATCACTATACATGTTAAGATATTATAACTCTTCAAGAATGGGAGTTGCATTCATATATTTCTTAGAAAATAAGTACTGTCATATTTCTTATTAGTGACTACTGCCAGTTCCTTAACCAACAAAAATACTAAACTACATGTTCCTACTCTTTCCAAATTATTTTGAGACTGTTCTAGTTTAAAAATAATAACTACAGTTCTAATACGACATTAGTTAGTACGTAGAAAATAATTATGAGAGTCTCATTGAAACCTGAGTCTTGTGGCTTTGCAAGTCGGTAAGCCTTTCAAAGATGAAGAGATGAAATATTCTTTGTCAATTTTGCTGCAAAGAAACTATTAATGCCTCTTTGATAGTGATGTTTCAAGGAAACTATCAAAGCAACTAAAGAATCATGATAGCCAGTTGCTTCTCCTACAACACATGAATACATACCCAAGTAAAGGACTCATACCGGAAGATGAGGAGATTCAGGAAAGAAGGAACAGAGAGACTTGGAGTGAAAACTACATGAAGAAGAATTGCTGGAAGAAGAATACAATGATTTGAGGAAGGAGTTACAATATAAATGTAATTTGTGGTGTAACTGCTACATATGATTAAAAGAGTTACAAACGGTTATAGTGACTTCTGCTTTTCTAATATGGAACAAAAATAGGGAAAATAGGGATAAAAACCAAAAATCTGTAAAAAAAAAAAAAAAAAAAAAAAAAAAAAAAAAAAAAAAAAAAAAAAAAGAAAGATAAACATGTATTCCTAAATTTTAGCAGATTTATCTTGAGCAGTTTTTCATCGGAACGTGAATGGAACAGGTGAAATCATGGGTGAGATACTTTCAGATTTTTTTTAATTAATAGTTTCAGATTTGGAGCTTTGTCCTAAAAAGCATCACTCGTCTTTTTGTGATTATGCCACTTGGCTTAATGTGGTGCTTTTTTCCTCAGCTTTTAATAATATATAGATTATTCAGAGAACTTGGGAAGTACCTTGGCAAATTTTTACTACAATGGAAGAAATATGGAACCTTATGGAAGGAAAGACAGTGGTGGTGGAACATATTTTTAGGGAAGGCAATAAGGTAGCTGATCATCTAGCTAACCTTGCTTTGGACAAAGGTGATTTTGTAGCCACCAATTTCATGGAAATGGATATCCAGGGAAGGAAGTTGGTGAACAGTGATAAGATGGAAATTCTATACATCAAAATCAGGAAATGCAAGCAACACCTTATGATAGGAAGAGAATGGAGAAGATTTAGAGGAGATCCATATATTCAAACCCTCTGGGGGAAGAATATAGAGGATCTATTCTTTGCTAACAGTGTGTTCTTTGATGCAGGTAGAGCAGGTGACAAATAATTGAGGAAGCATAAATTCAGAAGGAAACTGGCTAATAAGTGTGGAAAACAGGTGACTTTTAGCAACATTATCAGCACAAGTTTCATATTAATCCATCTGGTTGTTGCATTTTGGGTGGTATTAGTACCATTTGGTACTCATCCCCATGTGCAAAAATTAGAATGAAGCAACAAACATATGAATGTCTCTATAGTCACAAATCAGCAGAACATCAACAAGAAGGGCAAAATGGGAAACACAGCAAAAGGAAATGTGAATCTCATGAGTTCGATTTCAGAGGGTTATGGAATACATGCTTCAATACACAGAAATTAACTTTACACTTGGAAAAACAGAAGAATGACAAAGCAAACAACAGAGAAATCAACATCAGCAACACCAGGAAATTAGATCGGGTATGCAGAGAATTGAAAACAAGACGACAACAGCCAAGCACAGATTCAGCAACAAACCTGGGAACGGGAGTAACATCAAGGGCAACATCAGCAAGATTAAGCTCACAAAGACAAGATCTAAGCTCACACCGACGTCTCCACACCAGCTCAAAGACAAGGAACAAGTATGGAAATGGCGAGAATCGAACCCAACAACGTTAGCAACCTTCGATTGCAAGCTCACACACCATAAGGACTCAAGAAATTATGGCAATGTTTATCTCTATTGTTGTGGCAATTTACCAATTTGGGAACTGATTTTTAACTTTACTTTCAGCTTTTCCTTTGTGGGAAAAAAAAAAAAATAGAACAGAGGAAGTACAATTTACGGGAATGGGAACTTTTTTTCTTCTCTTATTATTTTTTACTTTTGATAATTTATTGGGAAAAAAATTATTTGGAGAAGGGAATGGTAAGGTACATATTTGTTAGTCTAGCTTCTTGCAGCAAAGCCTGTTTGGGTTAAGCAGAATTTAAGTAGCCTTTAAGTAGTAAGAGCTGAAACCCAATTTTAAGTGTTTTGGAGTTATATATATGATTAAATAAGACGGCTCCTCTTATTCTATTCTACGATAATCCAAGCTCACAAACTTCTTACAGGAGCAGTACTATAATAGTTACGCCTTTGGATTGAAGTGCTAGAGGTGAAAATAAAAAATCTCTTTTTCTACTAAATTGATTGAAATAACTGTAAGACTGTTAATAGTAAAAATAAGCTTGTTATTTCAACTCTTTGAATTTTAAACTAAAAAACTTGCTTGCGCTTCGCGCAGTTAGGGCTGCTTATCAGGCGAATATATAAAGTATCTATTTATAATAGATACTTTATATATTTGGGGGTAAAAATATAAATATGGTAAGTCTTAACGGGTTAACGGTTAACCCGATAAGGAAATTGAGTAATCCGCCCCCCCAATAAGCCATTAACAATAAAATTTGAATCCATTCACAGCGGATTGTCAGATAACCCATTACCACTAAACCAATAAGCCAATTTTGCGGTTGGATTATCGGTTACGGTTCGGTTTTGAACAGCCCTACGCGCAGTCATAAATAACATCACTTTATATATGAATTTTCTAACATTTATTAAATTTCAATAAAATGTAGGCATATCTAAAAATAAAAATTTAGTAGCCTTTAAATTTTGAAACTGTTTTAGTAGTAGCATTTACATATCTAGATATTAATTATTCTTAAACCAAGATTAGAAACTGACATTCAAATTTGCAATCTCATTCTTTCACTTTAATCCTAATACATTTGGATTATTTGTTGAAGGTAGTATTAGAGTTAATATATACACCAACTCTTAAATACACAACAACAACAACAATTAGAATCTCTAAAGAAGGAAAAAATAAGAGTAAAATTTATCCAAAAAAATAATAAAATCTAAATGAAAAACAAATATCATAACTTTAGTTTCCTATGTATACATATGTTTGATGTAAGAATATAATGATGCAGATTAGGATCATTAAAGGAATTTAATAACGATATTAATTAATAAGGTTATAATAAGGGATACGAAAAGTTGAAGGAAATCAGAAAGATTTCTCTCTCCTGCTGAAGCTCTCAGCTCACGTTAGTTAACGTGCGCCGAGGTGGCAGCCATGGCAAGGGGAGGGGGTAGAGGACGAGGCCGACCAAAAAAAGAAACCATAGTAGCCTTCGGAAGCTCCGTAGGGGCTCGATTGCAACAGAATGAGAGTCAACAAGTCAAAGTTACACCAGTAGGAGGGATTAACTTGACGCCGGCGGGGTCAGCTAGCAAAGCTCAAGAGGTGGCGAAAAAGGTTGACCTTACTGGAACAACTCCGGTGGCATCTACTTCGTCCTAATCTCAAAATACAACTGGAAAACGATTGGCGTCTGGTAAGGAGGAACCAGTGGCGGCGGATCTGAACCCTAAAGATCCAACTCCAAAGGACGCCACTGCCACTGCTCCTCACATCGCAATTGCAACAGCAACCAAGTGGACCAATCTATTTACTGGAAACAGAGCGGCGGAAAATGGTATGACCCTTACCTACGTGCCACCAACTATAGTAGATGGCCATCCTGTTGCGCAATTAGATGAAGATGAAGTTAAGGAGGAAGAAGATAGATGGAGAAGTGCAATAATTGCATATTTCATTGGGGCTACTCCGGGATACCTTTTTGCAATGCTTAGGTATGTGAGGCAAAATTGGGGAAAAGTGCCTGAACTTGACCTTTACCTCCATGAAGCTGGTTACTATGTTATAAAATTCCAAAAGGTAGAGGATATGCAGGAAATATTCTATGGCGGCCCTTATACCTACAACAACAGGCCAATTATTCTGAAAAACTGGACTCCGGACTTTGATTTCTCTATGGAATTCCCTACGGAAATTCCGCTTTGGGTGAAATTCCCTGACCTGCCCATGAGCTATTGGGGCATAAAAGCGCTGAGTAGAATTACTAGTCTCATAGGGACGCCATTGTTCGCTGATGAGTGTACAACAAAGAGGACCAGAATCTCCTTCGCTCGGATGTTAATAGAGGTGGATATTACCAAAGACCTGCCTACGAAGGTTCTTATCCAAGGCCCTGGTGGCAAAACTGTCGAGCAAGCAGTTACTTATGACTGGAAACCATTTTATTGCCAAAAATGTCTTATGATTGGGCACATATGTGCAGAACCGAAGGCCAATGATGGTCCAGATAAGGAACCTGCTAAGGAGATACCCAGAAGGAAGAGAGCAGCTAAGAGAATTAATCAAGAATGGCAGCATAAGGGACCTTTACCAAGACCAGTGTAGCTGGATGAACCACCAGAACCAGCCCAGGTTGCAGCCATAACTGTCCAACGAGGCCCAGACGAAGTAATAGTCAGGCCACCTAGTCCAGTGTATTCAGGGAATGGCAAGACTCATGTGGCTAGCCCTGAACTCACCCAAGAGAACTTTCCTGCTCTCAGTGCGATCCAGAAAACAAGTGATAAACCAGGGAATGGCCAAGCCCCTAATAAACGAGGTTCTCTCCCTGTGGATAGAGGAGGGGGAACAACTTCCTCACAATGAAATGGCTATTTTGGAACATAAGGGGGGTGAATAAGAGGTATAAGCAGAAGGAACTCAAGCATTACCTCAAGAATAAAAAAATTAGTTTTGCTGGTATTGTGGAGACAAGGGTTAAAGAATACAAAGCAAGCCGTGTCAGTACAAATGTGGCAGCCAGATGGGATTTAATTAACAACTATACAGCTGCTCAAAATGGTCGGATTTGGGTATTGTGGGATCCTAGCTTCTACACTGTTTCTGTACTTAAAGTTGATGCTCAATATATACATTGCCTGGTTAAGGGAGTAACTGATCCCTTTCAATGCTTAGTTACAGTAGTTTATGGCTACAACACATTGGAACAGCGGAAACCACTTTGGGCTGGCCTGATTGACATTGCACAAGGTGTCTCAACTCCTTGGCTCATAAGTGGAGATTTTAACTCTGTAATGCTTCCTGATGATAGACTTTATGGCAACCCAGTTACATATGCCGAGGTTAAGGACTTTACCGAATGTATACAAACATTACAAGTGAACGAACTCACCTGGCAAGGAGATTACTATACTTGGAGCAATAAACAGACAGGGTCGGATCGAATTTTAAGCAGGATCGATAGGACATTTGGTAATCACGAATGGATGCTGCAATGGGGACATGTTCCTGTGGAATATGGGCTGCCTAACATATCAGACCACGCACCTATGATGTTGAAACTGGACATGGTGCACTTGCCTATCAAAAGTCCTTTTCGATTCTTCAACATTTGGGCTGAACATAGCAGATTCCTGACCATTGTAGAGAGTGTATGGCAGCAGAACCTGGACCCTCTTCCCATTAGGAATATCTGGCTGAAACTCAAGGCACTTAAGCCAGCCCTAAAGCGACTTAATCTTTGAAGAATTTCGAGGTATACAACTGAAAATTGTGAAAGCTAGACAGGAACTGGCTGAGGTGCAGGCTCAAATTGATACTCACGCAAGTGATATGCTGCTACATAAAGAGAAAGAAGTGATGCTGAACTTAGAAAAATGGTCGCTGCTTGAAGAGAGTGCACTCAAACAAAAATCAAGAGCTAAATGGATACAACTCGGTGATGGGAATAATAAATACTTTCATGCGGTAATCAAAGAGAGAACACAGAGAAAGCAGATTTGTGAGCTTACTTCCCTTACAGGTACAAAACTTACTGAACCTGAAGTAATCAAATCTGAAATACTCAACTTCTATAAATCATTAATGGGTACATCCTCTCATACAATGCCTGCTGTTGACAAAGAGATCATGAGAAAAGGGCCAGTACTCAATCATGCCCAACGAACGCTGCTATGTAGAGAGGTTACCGAAGCTAAAATTGTAGAGGGCTTGCGATCTATTGGTGATGATAAATCACCTGGAATTGATGGGTATAACTCGTTGTTCTTTAAAAAGGCAATCACAAATTTCTTCTCCAGTGGGAAACTTTATCGAGCTATCAATTGCACAGCTGTCACGTTGATCCCCAAAACACCAACGCCTGCTACAGTTAAGGAATTTAGACCCATTGCTTCTTTGCACCATTCTTTATAAGATTATTGGGAAAATTCTTTCTACTAGACTACAGCAGCTTATGGCAGGGATTATTTGTGAAGCCCAGGCTGGGTTTATCCCCGGAAGGAAAATATCCGACAACATCATCCTATCCCATGAACTCGTGAAAGCCTACACTAGAAAACATACTTCCTCTAGATGTGTCATTAAGATTGATCTACAAAAAGCATACGATTCTATTGAATGGGTATACTTAGAACAAGTTCTTAAGGAGCTGAAATTTCCTACCAAGTTTCTAGGTTGGGTGATGGAGTGTGTGAGGACAGTCAATTATACGATCATGGTCAATGGGGAACCTTCTGAGCCATTCGATGCTGCTAGAGGGCTTCGGCAAGGGGACCCATTGTCTCCTTACCTTTTTGCCATAGCGATGGAGTATTTAAGCAGACATCTGAATGCACTTAAGCACTGTAAAAATTTCAAATACCATCCCAGATGCTCTAAGCTTGGAATCACCGGCAAAGCTTCGCTTGATGATCTTTTGCTATTTTCTAAGGCTGATGTGGCTTCAGTTACTGCAATCCAACACTGTTTCAACACCTTTTCTCAGGCGTCAGGACTCCAAGCTAACTTAGGGAAGAGCTCCGTATACTTTGGGGGTACTACTCAGACTGTGCAAGATGAGATACTAGCTAAGCTTGGTTATTCATGTGGGGAACTGCCATTCAAATACCTCGGGGTTCCTTTATCAACCAAGAAGTTAACTATGGTGCAGTGGCTGCCACTGATTGAAAAGATAACAGCCAGGATTTCTACCTGGACAGCAAAAAAATTATCTTACGCAGGTAGAGTCCAATTGGTGCAAGCTGTAATCTTTGGAATCCAGGCCTATTGGGCTCAGCTCTTTATCATTCCTAGCAAGGTCTTAAAAGCTATCGAATCATATTGCCGAAGCTATGTTTGGTCGGGAACAAATGTCATCACAAAAAAAGCCCTTATAGCATGGGAAAGGGTATGTACTCCAAAGTCGGCAGGGGGACTAAATCTGATTAATCTTCAGCTATGGAACAAGGCTGCCATAGCCAAGACCTGCTGGGACTTGGAACACAAAGAAGATAAGCTATGGATCAAATGGATCCATGCTTTCTACATCAAGGGAAAACAATTTCATGAGATCAATACACCACAGCAGGCGTGCTGGATGGTGAGGAAAATATTGGAGGCTAGATCGTTAACTGCCCAGATCCAATGTAACGCCACTGTCGGAAAATCCCTTATCCGAACCATTTACTTGCAGCTGATTGGATCGCAACAAAGGCCAACTTGGAAATGCTTAATGTTCGACAACCCTGCCAGACCGAAAGCTATCTTTACTATGTGGTTGCAATTGCAAGATAGACTATTAACCTCTGATAGACTACTTGGATGGGGTATGGAAGTGCAGGAGGAATGTGTAATGTGTCAGCAACATATAGAATCTAGGGACCACTTATACACAAAATGTGACTATGCACTAGCTATATGGGACAAGTTACTACCTTTGGTCACAAAACCAGTTTTGTCCTACTAATAGTTGGGGACAGTACATAGAACAAGTGCAAAAAAAAGGGAAGGGAAAGTCAACAAATGCCCGTATTTTCAGAATGATTTATCTTTGAGTTTGTATATCTTTGTGTGGCTAGAAAGGAACCAACGAGTATTTGAAAAGAGACGACGGGATTGGGAGCTGGTTGCAAGGGAAATAGCATACATATGCAGTGGACGTCTTTGGACCTGGGATTGCAGCTACTATTCACCAATTTATATTTTAAGTCTAGTAGGCATATTCTAGTATAGGTCCCTGTAGTTCTCTTTAAAGAAATAGCAAGTGAGTATAAACTTGCTATAGTTTTGTAAAGCTTTACTGGTGATTAATAAGAAAGTTAATTAATTACCAAAAAAAAAAAAAAAAAAGTTGAAGGAATATCAATTCTTTTTTAAACGTAAAAATAATGAAAAAAATAACTAAAATCTAATGTAAATTTAGTACAATTACTCCTACAATTCAAAATAAGCATTTTACGCCTAACAAAAGGCAAAGTACTATATTTAAATTATCACTGTAAATTACAAGCCGGCAACAAGTTAAAAGAATAATAATATATACATCTATCGACTACCAAAAAAAAAATACGTATAACTTTTTTCTTTTCGAGTTCTTCCGGAGTTAATTCCTTTTCGTTTGATGCTGCCACCACCTATCAGAAACTCATAGTCATTTTAAAATCAAAACACAATATGGAAATAAAAGAAATTCTATCATAATATGCCTCAGACAAAATACCTCGAGAGACTCTTATTTCTTTTTTACAATTTTCTTGTCTCATGTGATTTACCCTCCAGCTCAACCTACAACCATTTTCATTCACATAAAAAAGTACATAAATTTTGAATTTTCAAAAATGAAATCAATTAGTACATGAAAAAGCTAACTATAATCAGCTATAGAAGAATTGAAGATGGATGTACTAAAAAGAAAAAGGCATAATATGGCAATAAATCTAATAACGGGGAAAAGGGCAGACCAAATAAGAAGAAAAAACTTGGGAAAATAAGGTAAAAGGGACATCTCAGAGTGAAATGAAGGATAAGGGATTTTATTTTCTTTTTCTATTTTTTTTATTTTACATGGTTGATTAAGTTTAAAAGGGGGCTAGATTAGAATTATTAAAAGTTTAGGGTAAATAATTAAAAGTAAAAAAATCCAAAAAAAACCCACACCACCTCTTCCTCTCTCATACGATCTCTTTCTTTTCTTCTCTTCCTCCTCCTCCTCTTATTTTTCTTCTTTTTCTCCAACTTCTTCTTTAGATCTGAAAATATATATTATTTTTGAATAAGAGTTCTTGGGGATCGTTAAAAATTCACCTAAGAATATTGTGTTATGAGGAGATTTGATTTTTCAAATTTGATTTTGTGTAGATTTGAAGTGGGTATTGTTTGAACTTGTTAAAATGATATTTAGAGGTTGAATACAAAATTTAAGATCATTCGGATGTGATTTGGATTGATCTAGATCAAAATCGTCCTTAAAAAATGCTGTTATATTAAGAATATGAGATTGTTTACAGGTGCAATCTGTGCAATTCAAACTCTGTATATAAACAACTCATGGTTGTTTAAACAATTTGTGGTTGTTTATATATGCAACTTTTGCTGGTTCAGATTTGTGTATAAGCAACCTTAAGTTGTTTAAAAAAAATATGATTGTTTACGTCTGCAACATGTGCAAATTCGTATTTGCACTAAACAATCACGAGTTGTTTAAAAAAATTGGTGTACATTTGCATGGGCTCTTTGCAAGTTCAGGCTTTATGTATAATCAACCACGAGTTATTTAATTAATTTGTGGTTGTTTACGCATGTAACCATTGCAAGTTTAGATTTTAATCCTAGGGTACATTTACAAAGAGAGCAAACAAAATCCATGTCCATATGCATCTATTAAATTTGGAAATTTTTTTATTTAATTGTTGTATTTTTTGACAAAACATGTAGTTGTTTAGACATGAAAGTTGTGGTTTATAGACTTAAAATTCTGCTTGCACAACCACAAATTATTTAAAAATATGTGGTTGTTTAAACACACCCTAGTTGTTTACAATAAACAACAAGAAGTTACCCAGGTTGTTTACATGAGAATCACACTCTTTGTAAATTATTAGTAGTAAACAATCATTGATTATTTAAATAAGTACTGATTATTTACTATAAACAACAAGAAGTTGTTCGGGCAGTCACATGTTGTTTACGTAAGAACCCATTTTTTTGTAAATTATAGTAAACAATCAATGGTTGTTTAAACATACACTGATTGTTTACAATAAACAACAAGAAGTTGTGCAAGCAACCATTTGTTATTTACATTTGCTTACGTGTAATTCTTCATTAAGTCACTTTATTGATGTTCAATTATTATCAAATTAATATTCAATTAAGTCATGTTATGTATAATTAACTATTAACTTAATAATAATTGAACGTCAAAATAGTCGTTTGACATATAGTTAAATTTTAATTTATTGATTTAATGAAAATTAAACATCAGTTGAGTGATTCTAAATAATAACTTATTGATCTAGTGATAGTTTAACATTAGTTGGGTGATTATATGAATAATCAGACATTAACTTATTAACTTGATAACATTTGAGTATCGAATGAGTCATTCACAAATAGGTTAACTTTAACTTATTGATCTGATTAGAATTGAACATCAAATGAGTGAATCTATTAATAATAATTTAATAGTAACTTATTGATATAGTGATAATTGAGCGTCAATTAGGTGGTTCTATAAATAATCGAACATTAACTTATTGACTCAATAACAATTGAACATCAAACGAGTCATTTTACATATAGGTCAACCTTAACGTATTGATTTGATTAAAATTAAAGATCAGTTGAATGACAACAATTAGGTAATTCTATGAATAATCGAACATTAACTTACTAACTTGATAATAATTGACCATCGAACGTGTCATTCTATATATAGGTTAACCTTAACCTATTGATTTGATCAGAATTGAACATTAATTGAGTGATTATATTGCTAATTTAACAATAACTTATTGATATAATGATAATTAAATATTAGTTGTGTGATTATATTGATAATCGAATGTTAACTTATTGACTCTATAATAATCGAACATCGAACGAGTCATTTTTACCGATAGCTAAACCTTAACTTAATGATTTGATTACAATTAAGCATCATTGAGCATTTTTACTAATAAGTTTAACAATAACGTATTCATCTAGTGATAATGTGAAAATTAATTGAGTGATTCTATGAATAAATAAATAAACAACATGTTTTTGTTTAATAAATAACCGTATATTTATCTCAAACAACTCATTATTGTTTAAACAACGAGTGAGTTGTTTAACCAATCACAAGTTGATTACGTTAAACAACTCCAGGTTACTTAAACAATATGTGGTTGTTTACATTAACTTACATTTAATTCTTCATTACTTTACTAAATTGATATTCAATTATTAATAAATTAATAAATACGCATTAACTAGATGTTAATCTACTAGTAAAATTCGGTTGATGTTTAATTATCATTAATTCAATAAACGTAATGTTAACTAGTCGTTGGGCTCTTGTTCTTGATTTAATGTTTATATTCTCTTTGTCCTCCTTCCTCATATGTGGGGAGGTATTTTTCTCCAAAAGCTCTAAATAAATCTCTCAAAAAATTTCAAATGGCACTAGATTTATAATGTAGTTATAATACATGGACAAAGTATTTTGTGTAAATAATCATAAGATATTCTGAGGTTATTTATGTAAATAATAACAAGAAGTTGTTTAAACAATATATATACATGGAGTCTATATGTGCAAAGTTCTCTGTGTAAACAAATATATTTATTTTAAAACAACTAGTAGTTGTTTGAACGTAAAACCTACATGTGCAAGTTTTTTGTGTAAGCAACTTTGTAGTTGTTTAAATATCTTAGTTAATTTAAACAGGTATCATAGCTGAAAAATATGGGAAAATGAGCTAAAAAGGCTCTTTGAGAGTGGAATGCACAATAAGGGATTTCTATTTCTTTTTCCTTTACTTTTGTTATAACCATATAATTATGAAGAGATTGGGGTTGAATTAAAATATTTAAAAACTTGGGGGATAGAATTAAAAATAAAAACATTGTAATAAACCAATGTTCCAAACCAAACAAAACAAAGCTGCCCGTTCTTTATCTCCTCTTCTCTTCTTCTGTTCTTCCCGTTCTTCTCTCTATCTCCTCTCCACTTTTTTCTCTTTAACCATTTTTTTTATTGGTTTCTCCTCCAAGAACATTCTTTCTCTACAAATTCGAGTTTTTTGAGGTATGCATTTATTTTTATTCTAATTTCTGTTGTTTTTATGCTCATTTAAGACATGGGGTTTTTGTTTTTCCTATGTTTTCTTGGTCGATCGATCCAGTAAACTTTATCTTACCATTCACTATTATAAATTAGTCTGAAATCAATTTGGGTCTCTATATGATTTGTTCTTTTTGTAAACTCTAAAAAAGGAGTTTTGGGGTTTTAGTCTAAAATCAATTTGAGTCTCAAAAAGATTTGTCTTTATGTAAATTCTGAAAAAGGGGTTGGTTTTGGGGTTTTGTGATTTTAGTAAATGGGATCATCTGCTTTCTTTATAATCTGTGTTCTACATTCACTAATGCTTGTAACAATGTTCTATTTGAATGAAGTTTCTGTACTTGGACATGGTATTGAAACAGCCAAAAAGTTGTTAGGGTCAATCCCACATGACTAATTGGTGATTAAAACATTGATTTATTTGTTGGATTGATGTTATGTGTGCCATTGGGTTATTGTTATTTGTAGTGTCTTTTGTTAAGGAGAGGGAATTTCAGAGTTTTTTCGCGAAAGGTTGTGTTTGTCTTCATGTAGCAATGGGATTATGGAGAGTGTATTTTGAGAGGAAGCTTGAGGATTTGGCTTATGATTGGCTAAGACAACTTGTTGGTGATTTTGTTCTAGCACTTTCTTGGGTGTTTTTTCTTGTTAATTCATGGAGGAAAAAGTATGATTAGAAAGATTTTTTTTCTGAACTTTTGTTAGCGTAAGATGTTTCAGAGTCCCAAATAATGATGCTTGATGGAAAAAACAGATTAAAACACTTCTAGCATCTTAAGATGCTTGATCAAATTCTTTTCTTTTTCAAATTGGTGTTATATTTAGCTCTATGCTTGCAAGAAATATTTTATTTTGTGGCTGCTATTGTTTCAGAATTTCTAAGTATTTTGTGGCTGCTATTGTTTCAGAATTTCTTCTACGTGTAAACAATCGCATATTGTTTAAACAACTTGTGTTTATTTTATAACTTCGAGAAGTTTATTCATTTGGTCTATTGTTGACAATTTTATGATGCTTTATGTATGTAGATAAAATGGAAACAAAAAATCAAAAAGTTTATAAAAGAAGGCCTAGAAAAAAGGCTAGGTCAACGGAAGAGGAGTCTGCTTCTGCTGGAGAAGCGGATAGGTTTCCACAAGCTCAGGAAACAGAAGAATTGACCTCATCAGCTCGTGGTTCAGTTAGAGAAGATGAAAGTGTAGAAGATGAGGAATCAATAGATCAGGAAGATAAAAGTGAAAGTGGAAAAGAAAGTGTAGAAGATGAGGAATCAACGCATCAGGAAGGACAAAATGAAAGTGGAGAAGAAAATGCAGAAGATGAGAAATCAACGGATCAACAAGAAGAAAATGAAAGTGGAGAAGAAAGGGAAGAAGAAACAAATCATGTACTTTTCGAACAAAGAAAAAAAGTATTACATGATGAGAATGCTGCCCCTTCAAGATCAAATGTGAGTGTTTTTTTAAATTGTCATTAGTGAAAACAAATAGTAGGTGTTTTAGCATCCATTTACTATTTTTTAGAAAATTACCACCAGTTCAAACAACTGATGGATGCTTAAACACCTACTAATTGTTTATTGTAAACAAACAGTTGTTATTTAAGCATCGACTAGTTGTTTAAACTACCACCAGTTCAAACAACATATGTTTGTGGCTTTTTTATACTTTCTTTTAATTAATCAACTTTATAATCATGTACGTTTCTTGATGATTCGATAGTGAGATTCCCGAATGCATCAAGTCCATTGATCTTACAAAATATAGCTTGCAAGACACATTATTCCACGCACGGTGATTTTCCGGGAAAGATTTTTGTAAAGTCACCTCTAGGAGGAAAAGCATTTCTTGAATTCAGAGGAGTTCTGGTAGAACAAGGTATTTTAGATAGGTTCAAAAAAAGTTGTTTTGGGCATTTTATGGATATTCCAATGCAGCAAGTAAATTTTGGGTCGCTGATAGTTCATGGTCTTCTACTCTGACGCATCATTTGTTAGAAAAAGATGGAGCTGTGGTTTGAATATGAAAATATACCTGTGTGTTTTGGATTAAGGGAATTTGCCTTGATGACGGGACTATGGTGTCACCCCTTTCCTTTTGAAGAGGCATTGGCTAGTCGGGTAAAGAAGGGTGAACCATTATGGGAATTTGTTTCCAAGGAAGGAAAAACATTACTGCTAACTTCCTCCTTGAAAAGATCAAATCACACGAAACACCAAAAAATTATAAGTTTTCACTTGCCTTGGTTTGGTTCTATCACTGCATCTTATGTGCAAGAGATATATCATCAGGTGTTGATGCCGACATGACCAAGCTAGCTTGCAAGCCCTCCGTCTTCAACGAATATCCGTGGGGTCTCAAAAGCTATCTTTTGGTCGTTGAGTATCTTGCAAAACCAATAAAATCTCGAATACAAATCTCTATGACTTCCGTGGGCATTCTAGTAACTAAATAATTTTTTTATATTATTTTGCTTTTAATATTTATATTGATTGTAATTTATTGTTACGTAATTTAGGCTTGGGCTTTTGAAGCTATTCGAAACTTCAACGAAATGCTAAGAATGTTCCCCCGAGAGGACATTGCCACGTATGCTAAGGTGGATGTCGTATGGAGGCCTAAAAAAATCTACAAGATCCATTCGGTACCACCGATGAAAACGTAAGTCTCTAAAACTTGTTAAACAACCTAAGACTTTTTAAACAACTTTGAGACTTGCTTAAACAACTTGAGATTGTTTGAACTAAATAATGTTTAATTGTTCAATAAACATGATGTTGTTTATAAAGGAAGATCACAATATTGACTTTTTTGTTCTTTCTATGCAAGTACTGCACTCTTTCCTGGTTCCTACAAATGCCAAAAAGAGGGAAGAATACATGAAAGACTTTGAGCCATTTGCCAGTGAGAAAGCGGACGAAAAATTGATATGTTAAAAATAGAATTTGCTGGGGTGACAACCATCACAACTGGTGAAGTAGGAGCTTGGGAGGTTGGTGGTGAGGACAGGATCCCCGTAAGGAGTGGGGGTGAGGAAACGAGCCCACCAAGGGGTATTGTGCGGAAAGAAACACTCCAAGAGGCACGGTGACGAAAGGAGCCCGCGGAGCCCTTTAAAAAATTATGATGACATAATTGCTGGTAGTCCGATGGACTATGATTTTGGTGGTCAGTATAGTGAAGGAGGAGTTGGTGCGGGATCTTTTGGTCTTGTTGTTTGGTGCTTGTCCTTCAAATGAAAATATAAACGTGGATGATGAGCCTTTATAAAATGAATGTCATAATACTTGATCAAAATACTTGTTTTTGAATAAAAACAAAGCCAAATTGGAACTGAAAATTTCTAAAATGGAGGAGGTCTAGTTCAAACCTTTAATGGGAAGTCTGTCAAACAACTTGTAGAAGAATTATCTACTTTGAATAAAAAACTCGATGGGGCCTAGGAGTTTGTTAAGGAATTCCAAATACAAAAAGAACTTTGGTATGTTCTAAAAAAAAATGGGACATGAAATAACATGATGCACGTAAAACGACATGAACATGAGGATAAGTGTGATATATATATATATATATATATATATATATATATATATATATATATAATATTTCTAGGGAGAGCATTTCATCATTTTTGACATTGATACATAAGGAAAGAGTGGAACCATAAACTAGGGATAAGATGTTTGTTGGGATAATTTTTGTTGATAAAAAACTAAATCAATATCTTTTTGTTAGACAAAAACAGTGAACATAATATATTTCTTGATGTGGAAGTATTTATGACTATTTATGGATAATTTGTAAGCAATGAAAATAGATGCATTTCATTTTTTCTTTTGTCATGTAATTAACATGTAGGAACTTATATTATGGATCATTTTTTTATGATGTTTATATATATATGAACTTGACTATTTTATTACAATGTCATACATAATATAATTATGGACATGGACCTAGGGTTATCAACATGGTATAGAAATAGTTTTTATCATAATTTATATATGGCATTATTTACTAAAACAATATTTGAAGTAAAATTAGACTTGAGCTATTGAAAAATTTTCAAAATCTTGAATTCTTGAAAACTTGAAAAATGGGTTTTTCTTTGTTTATGATGTTTATTGATTTGGTTAATTTTTTAAAACAACATTGATGTTGTTTGATGAAAGAGGGTAGGAGGTCGTTCTAGGGCTTGAGGAATGAAAAATGCTTAAACATTGTGCACGTATATTGTTTATGATGTTTATATATGGTTGATTGTTTACTAAAACAACTCTTGAGTTGTTATAAGAGAGAGAACCTTCAAGATGTGGTTGCTTGGAAAATACATTCAAAGATCTACAATTTTATAGGTTTTCTCAAATTCCAAATACGTGGTTGAAATACGGGCCATATTTAAAACAACATGATGTTTGTTGTAAAACAACATAACAAATCTAAATGTCAAATTCTAAATGTTGCTTAAACATTAACGGTTTTGACTTGATTTGATGTTGAAATATCTAATGTTGGGCGTACCTAAAACAACATGATTTTCTGTTGATCATGGTCAAAGCTTAGGTTAAAGGTACGGGGTGTTATGTTGTCCTTAAACTGTGAATGTCTTTACCGTAGTGGACACTACACAATTTCTAAAATAAGAGGAGTTCCCAAAGAAATGGATTCATTTGTAGAATTATCTACTTTGAATAAAAAGCCTAGGAGGATGTTGTTTTCCAAATACATAGAACTCCTTTGTATTGCACGTAAATTTGAAGAAAGTAGTGTAAATTTACAACCTAGGTGATAAGAGGAGGAAAGAGTGGAACCATAAATTAGGGATTGTTTGTTGGGATAACATGTTGATAAATTTGTAATTTTTTAGACTATTTCTTGATTGGAAATGATGACTATTTATGGATAATTTGTAGAAGATGCTATGAATCTTTTTATGATGTTTAATATGGTTGTTTACTAAAACAACAAGTAGTGATTGCTTAAACATTCAATAATTGTTATGATGTTTATATATGGTTATTTATAAAACAACATGAAGTTGTTTAACAACTTGTTGGTTGCTCAAACATTCACATTGTTTATGATGTTTATCGATGGTTGTTTACTAAAACACTTCATGATGTTGTTCAACGTAAAAAGTAGGTAAACATTAGTAGTTGTTTATGATGAAATTTATGGTTGTTTACTAAAACAACATGAAGTTGTTTAACGATGCTATGGTTGCTTAAAAATTCACGGTAGTTGTTTGTTTACTTTATCGATGGTTGTTTACTAAAACAACATGATGTTGTTTAAAAACTTCGGTGGTTGCTTAAACAGTTGTTTATGATGTTTATAGATGGTTGTTTACTAAAACAACATGATGTTGTTTCAGCTTTGGTTGCTTAAACATTTACATTAGTTATTACGCTAAAAATTTATATCTCATAAAAAGTAGGTTTGTTTACGGTATAAAGTTTTCCCTTAAAATCAAACAAAAGTGGTTCTATTAATCACATTGGTTGATCAATATCTTATTATTTATATTGGAAAATTATAAAAAAATTGTTAAACAAGTAGTGATTGCTTAAACAAATAATTGTTGCTTACAATGATCAATTGTGATTGCTTCAACAATAACCTCAATCTTGTTAGGTAAACAATTACTAATATTGATTGCTTATAATAAACAACGACTCTTGAACAACTATGGGTTGTTTACTTTAAAATCCATCAAACGGGAAGTTGGATGTTCGAATTGTTATCAAGTCAATAAGTTGATGTTCAAATATTCATATAATCAAACAACATTGATTCTATTATCACTTGATCAATAAGTTATAGTTATACTATTAGTAGGGTCAATCAGTTGATGATCAATTGTGATCAAATTACTAAGTTGGGTTTAATTACTAATTGAACGACTCGTTTGATGTTGAATTGTTGTCAAGTCAATAAGTTGATGTTCAAATATTCATATAATTGTCCAATTGAAATTCTTGTATAAGCAATAAGGAGTTGTTTGAACAACTTCTTGTTGTTTATTATAAGCAATCAATATTTGTTTAAGCAGCCATTAGTTATTTATTATAAGCAATCAGTATTTGTTTAAGCAACCCCTAGTTGTTTACCTACTTTTTACGAGAGATGAAGTTATTGTAAGCAATCAGGAGTTGCTTGAACAACTTCTTGTTGTTTTGTAAGCAACAATTATTTGTTTAAGCAATCACTAGTTGCTTACCTACTTTTTACGAGACACGACGTTATTGTATAAGCAATCAGGAGTTGCTTGAACAACTTTTTGTTGTTTATTATATCGTTATTTGTTTAAACAATTGTCTATTGTTGCTTGAACAACTTATTGTTGCTTACCAATATTTTTATGAGCAATAATTTTCCAGTATAAATAATTAGATATTTTTTGAAACAACTAGTGTCTGTTTAAGCAACCACTAGTTGTTTACCTACTTTTTAAGGGAAAAACTTTAAACTGTTAACAAACAATATTCACATGTAAAGACCAATAACATAGTACATTGATTCAGTTGCAAGTACACATACTTGAGGAAAACAAAAATTCGAGAGTGGACTAATTTGACTAAAATATCTTAAACCTCGAGGAAGTACTCCCTCCTCTCTGTTGCAATTTATATGACGATCTTCTATTTGTGACTTCCAAAATTATACTACTTTCACAACTATTAAGAATTCAAATTAGACATTTCCAATCAAAATTAGCTTTTCAGCCACTACTTAATATTCTTCCGCCATCAGTGACATCATACGCAAGTCAAATTAACATCTTAATTCATGTCAAGTAAAAAATTATCATACAAAATTGAGAAGAAGGAAATAATATTATGTAAGCAAAGAAAAACACACCAGATGTAAAGGAGTACCTTAGGGGGGTGTATTAATTTGACTCCAAATCGATCAAGGGCACGACCAGTAAGGCTGTCAGGAGAAGCATCATGATCTCCTGTATATGTGACACAATCTAGATTTGGGTTTTCATCTTGGATTGCTTTCACGGCGCACCACAAGACTCGTTCTCCACCACCTCCGTCATTGGTGTATGGGTGGAAGACCCCAACAGCCTTCTTTCTGTTTCTCCACCCGTTGATTACCATTAACACTAATCTTACTGCTTGAGCAATTACCGCTGTTACGGTAATAACAGCACTGAGCACAAGCCAATTTGTCATATTGCAATTACACTATACGTTGCTGGAGTTACTGATTCTTTTCGTTTTTTTATCCTCTAAAACGAAATCTAAGATCCCTGAAATTCACCTTCTGAAATAGAATTATATCAAAAGATCAACAATAGGGACCCCTAAACTGCAAAATAGATAGATAGGATCAACATTTTGCAGCTAAATGGGTGAAAAACAAATCCAAAATAAAGTTTAAGATTTTTGCTTGCTAAAATTTTGGAAGAAAAAAACAAAGAAAACTGTATCAAGTTATTGACGAGGGAATTAAGAAGCAAACAGTGTTTTCTGAAAAGTAATTTTTTCCTCACATGATATGATATTGAGTACTAGATCAAGTAGGAGACATTTTCTAACCAGTAATGCTTATAGACACCTATAAGTGTTGAAACACTTGAAACAAGGATGTCTTCTGCTTTTATGCTATTATCAGGTATGTAATGTGGCTCCACCTACTAAAGCATGTAAGACAGAAGAGACACAAGTACTCAACAGTGAAAACTATCCTTCAAATATTTAGTTTCAACTTTCTACTCTTCTTTTTGATATATATTAATCTTTATTCTCGTTCTGCTTTGCATTCCTTCTCTTTGTCTCTGACTCAAATTATAACCTTGCAGGTTACTGCAAATGGTGAAAGATTAGGGCTCAATAACCTTAAACCGGTCCGACCTTTGGGTTGTGGAGATACTGGAAGGTATTTCAATCTGTTCTTGTTATTTGTTCACATAATTCTCCAATCTTCATTGGCACTATGTCCAACCTACCTTTACCATATTTTAATGACATCCTACTGCTTTTCGAGGGTAAGTTGTAGAAATATTAGGCACTTATATTTTGACTGTAATGACGACATTGAATGCTTGGGAACTACAAGGAATCAACTCAAAGAAAGATAAGCTAAGACTGGAAAAAGGGTCACTTAAAATAACAGCGTCCTTCTGAACCTTTTATTTCCTAAAAGGCTCTTTAGCTTCCTTCTCTACAATTTATAGTAAGTTTATTAGTTAGTGCTTGCAGGACTTTTAGTAGGTGCCCATTAATATCGTACCTTCCACTTACCTTGATGGCGCACCTCTTGTTTTGTGTATAGTAATGCTGTTTTGGTACTTTAATAAAAATGCTTCGCATGATGTCCAAGTCATAAAAGATCTCAAAGCAGTGAGTATTGCCATATGTAAAAGATCCATTTTTTTTGTCTGAGAGGTTTTATACTCTTTGCAGTGTCCATTTGGTGGAACTGAAAGGTACAGGAGATCTTTTTGCTATGAAGGCGATGGACAAATCCATAATGCTCAACCGTAATAAGGTCTGGATGCCTGAGATTTTTTACGTCATGTCTACTGAGCATTTAGTATTTCCTGGGAGGAATTGATTTAGAGAGCATGCTGTTGCATTTTAGTCCTTGATGACCTTTGGATTAATATTCCAAACTCATGACTTCACATTTCCCTTCCTACCTGAGGATATTCGATATCTTCTCTTAATCCTTAAAGACAAATTCATGTTGCATAATGTATAGGTACATCGAGCATGTGTTGAAAGGGAAATCATAGCTCTCCTCGATCATCCTTTCCTTCCAACACTATATTCATCATTCCAGGTAACTATCTAACTCAGAGACCATCATCCTAATGCAGGTGTAATTTTAGATTATCTATATATATATATGCATGTCAATCTTTGTAGCAATGCCACAATGAAAACACGGAAATATACGTGCATTTTCAGAAAT
>NC_081348.1:18107505-18115294 GCF_029784015.1 Lycium ferocissimum
TTTTAAAATGAAATTTAAAAATAATGGATTATTGCATACTCAAGTTCTTTTGTGAATCTCTTTCTCAAGCCAATAGTCTAGTTATTCTGTTACAAACAGAGGGAGCATGTGCCCTTCATAGGTAGTGTCACCAGTTTTGTTCTCAAAGTACCGTCATCCTAGTTTGCTATGCAAAAGTAATCCAAACCAGAATAAAACTTGTTAGTCACTTATAGGTAATAAAAATATAGATGTTATAACTTTATCAAGATCAATGTCAATAAGACAACAGACAACAATATAATCGCATATTCCTAATCCGTAATGACCACAACATCTATCAATGAATTAGTGCATTCAGTCTTGAGCAAAGGGCTTAAAAATCTAGCACTCAATATTTTGCAAGAAATCAAAATGTCATGAGCCATTATCTCTACCACAGCTAGTATGCTGTCATTCATCTGATGTAATAGACAACTTAACACAAAGACTTTGTTGCTTGTTTTTCACCTTTTTCCTTTAAAAGAAGTACTCCCACTATTCCATTTCTTATGACGTTCTCTCTTTTTTAGTTTGTCCCAAAAAGAATGACATCTTTCTACTTCAAACTTTCCATTTACTCATAGAAAATGTCAATGCCATGTTTACACCAACAGTTCTTAAGGATACTTTTGGTTCGTGAAATACCTAGTGAAATCCCACAAGTGGGGTCTGGGTACATGCAAAAAGTCTTTTTCTTAAACTCCACGCTAGTCAAACATGTCATATAAAATGAAACGGAGGGTGTAGTGTAAAAAAGAACTGAAAGAGATCATGAGGGAGAACAAACCTTAACATCCCCTCGTACTCCAGCTTCCTCCACTGTCTCACATTGTGCTGAATCTTTGATTGTTAAATCTTTTTCCCGACCTCCCTGTCAGAACTAGAGAGATATTTGTATTTAAAAAAGAGATTACCTCTGTATAACAATCAGAGAGAGCATCAAAATGATATATTAAGAAGTTTTAAACCCATGGATCAGTCGCTACCTTTGGGAACAGGTATAGTTAATAAACTTCAAATGCATCTTCATTTACAAATGATAACGCGGTGAAATCTTTATATTGTTAGGGTATACATCTGCAGAAAGACATGATCAGGGGAACAGGTATAGTCAATAAAGTGACTACAACCTTAACACCAAATATACATCTTTCCACATGAATCATATAAACAACAAAGTCAAAATCTGAAACTTGGTACTAAAAAATCCTATGCGACCTTTTTATCATCTGAATGCATAATATTCCAGCAAAATTAAAACCTCTTTGACCTTCTGAATGCTATGATAAATGACTGTAACCTTCTAGCTTTGCCAGCAATATGAAGAATCAAAGAATGCTAGAGATGTGGGGAAAAAGAATTAGAAAATCAAGAGAAAACCCAATAATTCGATGCAGTTATTTTCCAATATCAATGTTTCTGATAGCTATGTACATGTTCATCTCCTTTGATAGCTCTGATTCATTCTCTATTATGTCACACAACTCCAATTCTGAGATAACAAAAATTATACTTCCAGTGCTTTTTTTTTTTTGGTTGTTCCCTTAACACTGGAGTTGCTTTGAACTACTTAATCCAACTGCTAGATTGACCAGTTTCAGTGATTAGTTCCTATCCACTAACTATTTCTACCACATGTCGATTTGGCAGTGGATCGGTATCAATAAACTCTACACTTCTTCCGTAGAACTTGGTAGTGGCAGAGAAATATTTGAGCTCTATATCCTAAAGGAAGAATAGTTGCTCTACATTCGATTCCTGGAAATAGTTCCCCTTTGTTCTGTTTGCTTTGTGATGTGAGGCGACTTACTAATAGTTCTGCTGCCCCATTTGGACAAAATTTTCTTGCTTCGCGCACATTCATTTGTAATTGGTTTTTGGACAAGCTACTTATCAGCAAACGGAAGTGTGAATATATATCAAAATGAAATTTAAAAAGAATGAATTATTCCATACCCAAGTTCTTTCGCGAATCTCGTTCTCACACAGTCTAGTTGTTCTGTTACAAACAGAGGAAACATGTGCCCTTCATAGGCAGTGTCACCGGCTTTGTTCTCAAAGTGCCATCTTAGCAATTTACACTGCAAAAGTGATCCAAAACAAAAAGAGTGAAACTTGTTAAAACCATTTATAAGTAATCAAATCAAATATAGATTCAAGAAGAATGGCATATTGCATAACCAAGTGCTTCGGCGAATCTCTTTCTCGGGCCAAGAGTCTAGTCGTCCTGTTACTAACAAAGGAAACATGTGCCCTTCATAGGCAACATCACCGGTTTGGTTCTCAAAGTACCATCTTCCTCTCCCAGTTTGCACTGCAATGATGAGTTATAATTCAATCATTGACTATTTTAGTAGATAAGATATATCGATTTGTGACTCTTTTTATCATCTGAATGCGCAATATTCCAGCAAAATTAAAATCTCTTTGACCTTCTGAATGCTATGATAAATGACTGTAACATTCTAGCTTTGCCAGCTATATGAAGAATTAAAGAATGCTAGAGATCTGGGGAAAAAGAATTAGAAAATCCAATAATTTGATGCAGTTATTTTCCAACGTCAATGTTTCTGATAGATATGTGCATGTTCATCTCCTTTGATAACTCTGATTCTAATTCTCTAATATGTCACAACAAATCCAATTCTGAGATAAACAAAAATTATACTTCCAGTACTTTTTTTTTTTTTTGGTTGTTCCCTTAACACTGGAGTTGCTCTGAACTACTTAATCCAACTGCTAGATTGACCAGTTTCAGTGATTAGTTCCTATCCACTAACTATTTCTACCACATGTAGATTTGACAGTAGATCGGTATCAATAAACTCTACACTTCTTCAGTAGAACTTGGTAGTGGCAGAGAAAGTATTTGAGCTCTATATCCTAAAGGAAGAATAGTTGCTCGAACACTGGAGCTAGCTACATTAGATACCTGGACATAGTTGCCCTTTGGCCTGTTTGCTTTGTGATGTGAGGCGACTGACTAATAGTTCTGCGGCCTCATTTGGGCAAAATTTTCTTGCTTTGCGCACATTCATCTGTAATTGGTTTTTGGACAAGCTACTTGTCACTTGTTAGCAAACAAAAGTGTGAATATATATCAAAATGAAATTTAAAAAGAATGAATTATTCCATACCCAACTTCTTTCGCGAATCCCTTTCTCAGGCCAATAGTCTAGTTGTTCTGTTACAAACAGAGGAAACATGTGCCTTTAATAGGCATATATATATATATATATATGAAACTTGTTAAAACCACTTATAAGTAATCTGTTGGGAAATAATGATCCGCCCTGGAATAATATCCACGTTAAATAACAAGAATAAGAGAATAACAAGGACACCAATTCTTTTAACATGGAGATAAAATACAATACAAGAGAGGAGCAATAAAATACCACTATTGAAATATTCTTGATGTCTCAAAAGACTAACCACACTCAAAGAAAATAACACGGCTTTATTTCTCAACCTCACTATAACTCACACACTCTATTTTTCTTCAACCATTTTCTATCAAGTCTACACTCTCAAAAAATGTACCCCTCTATTTATACTAAAACTTGCCTCAAAGAACAACCAATCAGAACAAAAAAAGAGTTGTCATGTCAGAACCACTTATCTTTCAAGCCAATGTTTTCTTTTTCCTTTAATCAAAATATAGATTCAAGAAGAATGGCGTATTGCATACCCAAGTTCTTTGGCGAATCTCTTTCTCGGGCCAAGAGTCTAGTCGTCCTGTTACTAACAAAGGAAACATGTGCCCTTCATAGGCAATGTCACCGGTTTTGTTCTCAAAGTACCATCTTCCTCTCCCAGTTTGCACTGCAAAAGTAATCCAAAACCAGAGTAAAAATTGTTAGAACCACTTATAAGTAATCCAAATATAGATGTTATTACTTTATCAATTCAATGTCAACAAGACAGTAAACTGTAAGATTTAAAAAATCGCGCATTCCTAATCCAAAAGGAGCGATCACAACATCACATTTAATCCTCAATTAGTGCAAACAGTCTAGAGAGAAAAGAGCTGCTAAGTAACTTTTTTGCTTAACTATCAAGCACTGAATGTTTTTGCAAGAAATTTGACAGATGATAAGCCGTTAACTCTACCACAGCTAGTATATTTATCTGATGCAATAGATAACTAGATAACACAGACTTTGTTTCTTATTTTTCACCTTTTCCCTAAAAATTAAAGCATAAACGGAACTGAAAGAACTCAACTTCACCTTGTACTCCAGCTTCCTCCACTGTCTCACACTGTGCTGCATCTTCAATTGTTTCATCTTTTCCCAACCTCCCTGCCATAACAAGAGAGATATTTGTATTTAAAACAGAGATTTCCCAAATATAACAATCAGAGAGAGCATCAAAATGAAATACATGATCAAGGGAACATATATTGTTAGTGATTCAGCTACAGCCTTAGCACAAAATACATCTTTCCACATGAATCAATATACAACGAAGTCAAAATCTAAAAAACAGACGGAGTTACTGAAAAAAGCAAAATAATGGCTTGTAGAGAGTAAATGAATACAGACGGAGTTACCATCACAATGATGCAACATCGTAATACACACATTGTGAGGCGACTTAACAACATTTCCAAGGCTTCTTTCATCCACCCATTTTGGCAAAGTTATCTTGCCATTCATCTGTAATTTGTTTCTTGGACAAGCTACTTGTCAGCAAATGGAAGATGTGATTATATTTCAAAAGAAATTAAAAAAAAAAAATGAATTACTGCATACTCAAGTTCTTTAGCGAGTCCCTTTCTCAGGCCAATAGTCTAGTTGTTCCCTTTATAGGCAGCGTAACTGGTTTTGTTCTCAAATTACCATGTCCCCAGTTTGCTATGCAAAAGTGATCCCAAACCAGAATAAAGATCTAGATGTTATTACTTTATCAATGTCAATAAAACAGCAGAGAGCAAGATAATCACATATTCCTAATCCGAAACAATCACAACATCTAATTATGAATTAGTGCATTCAGACTTGAGCAAAGGGCATAAAAATCTGGCACTCAATATCTTGCAAGAAATCGAACTGTCATGAGCCATTATCTCTACCACAGCTAGTATGCTGTCATTCATCTCATGAATAGACAAGTTAACACACAAGACGTTGTTGCTTATTTTTTCACCTTTTTCCTTTAAAAGAAGTACTCCCACTGTTCCATTTTATATGACGTTCTCTCCTTTAGTCTGTTCAAAAAAGAATGACACCTTTCTATTCTGGAAACTCTTTAACTTCAAACTTTCCATTTTACCCTTAAACATGCTCTTATAGCCATAGAAATGTCTTTTGATAAGTGCAAAAGTCCTTTGTCTTAAACTCCACCTTTAGTCAAACATGTCACATATATAAAATGAACGGAGGGCGAAGTACAAAAAGAACTGAAACAGATTATAAGGGAGAACGAACCTTAACATCCCCTCCTACTCCACCGTCTCATGCTGTGCTGTATCATTGATTGTTTCATCATTTTCCCAACCTCCCTGCCACAACAAGAGAGATACTTATATCTAAAACAGAGATTTCCTCTAATATAACAATCAGAGAGCATCAAAATGATAGATTAAGAAGTTGTAAACCCATGGATCAGTGGATACCTTTGGAAATAAAAACCCTTTGCCTTTTCTGTGGACATAATGAGAAGAAATTCAAAGGCATCTTCATCTATCAATGATAACTCAGTGAAATCCTTATATCTGTGATACATCTCCACATGAAAATCATACAACAAAGTCAAAATCTGAAACGTGGTACTCAAAAAAGAAGAATACCGGGTTGCAGTAAATGAATTATGATGGAGCACCAAGTTATAATGCAAGCCGTAAGATGTCACGGAATACTCCACAAGCTGTCCCTTCAATTAAAAAATATACATTTACTACTTTACTTTACAACTGTTGTTATCTTATAAAATGTTGTTTTACTACCATTTTCCTATCTATACCAAGTTAAAACGTGGAGGTTCAATTTCCCATAGAGGAAGTAAAAGTGTATTGCTAAATTTAGAACACGATTGTCACCTTTCGACAACAAAAGGTTTGATGCAGAACTGTTAAACTGAGTCATCTCACATAAAGTTTTTGAAGTTATGTAATTGGTAAGAAACTTCTGGTTTGTCCATGATGACAATTATTTAGAAATGGTGAACTTCAGTTTGTTATGGAGAGTATACGAGTGTAGGTTCTTTCTAATAAGATGGCCATCACAATAGTAAGCATCAAATATCAACAATCAAGTTTAGTTCTATAAATTAAATCCAGAGTGCTCACTTGCTCAACATCTTCAGTCTCTTGCCAGTTGCCTCTGCTTAGTTAACTGTGGCAACCGCCGCATAAACTCCTCAACAGATGCACATGCCTGAAAAACCCACCAAAATTTATTTTAACAAACCGCTTTAGATCCAATTAAATTGTAAAAAGAAGATGCTCATGCGGGTAAAGCAGTTCAATCGGCCATAAGGAAATTCGAGCATGGTTATAAATTACTTTTAAGAGCACTTTGATAGGAAAAGCCTGTGGAATATCAAGGATTTTCATTTTTTCTGTGACTGTATTAGTACTGCCTGCACTTCTTGAAATCTTTTCAAAATGACAGCGTAAATTTCTGGCATACATAACTTAAATAGTGGCTATTACTTCATCCTAATTTCCCCCAATTTGTAGCGTTATCTTTTCATTTTAGAGTTTACTAATTTTCAAATTCAAATAATTGATTTGTGAGTACTTTTAGGTACTAATTGAATTAATGCCGCATGATTCCAGGATCTGATTAGAGCATCGAAAATTTAAACTTGTTGTTAGCCTTTAATTTACCTTGGTTAATCATGGCTAAGCAAGTGGAGACAAGGTGGAGAATCAATAGACAAAACTCACTGATGATGTCGAAATCACCCATTGATGTTCTGTCAAAAAGGAATTTTTTTATCAGTTTTGGACGAATACTTTGTAGCTAATAGGAGAGAAAAACAAATCATTAGATATATTACCATGGTTAATCATGGCACAATCGGAGACAAGATGGAGAATCAATTTAGTGAGCTCCTGTCAATAGGGGAAAGAAGAGAGAGAACAAAAAGGAGAATGCGAAGTAAAAAGTTACTTATTGGTTTTGGAGGAGTAAAATAGAATATGGGTTAAACCTTAACCCAAAAAGACCCGCTGGAGATTGGGTCAAAAATGGGCTTAATAGGTGTAACCCAGCGGGTTGACATCCAACGCAGCCCAAAACTATTTCAATTAAGTTAAATCATTTAACTCTCTCTTCACCTCTTCACTTTTTTTATCAATTTGACATCCAACGCAGCCAATTTCTATTTTCGATCAACTTTATCAATTTGACATTCAACTTTCTATCAATTTGACATCCACCGCCGGTGAGTTTTTCTAAAAAAAATTCTTTGTTTGCCTAATTAGCCCCACCTGCATTTTTTTTTTCCATCTAATTGTATGAATAGTTGCTAAACTTTTGGCCTATTAATAAAAAAATGTGTTGTTAGAGAAAACATTTATTGTTATGAAATTGATAGGATTTGTCAGTAAAACTATTTTCATTAAACATTTATTTTTAATGTACTGAAAATGTATGAAATGAGTTGAATTTTGTTGAGGTATTTTGTGAGTTATGATGGACAAGTAAATTGTTACAAAGAATTTGAAGAAATCATTTGATATACTGTTGTGTTGATAGGGTATGAATTCAAAGTGGAAGAGAAAGAAACAAAGGAGGAAAAAAGGATCAAGTTGGGC
>NC_081348.1:18115394-18219168 GCF_029784015.1 Lycium ferocissimum
TGTAAGTTTAATTTCGTAAATTGACAATTATCGCTACTTTACTATCGAAATAAAGGTGATTTTCCTAGCATAAAAAGAAAAGAGCTGGGTTTTATAAGCGCCACGAATTAGATATTTAAGAATATTGTATAAATGTTAGGAGTACTTTCATTTGGATATAATATTGTGCTACTCTTATAATCACTCTAATACTTACAGGAATCCATGTACATGTATGTTATTTCAATTATAAAAGAATACAAAACATTATGGCTCCTTCGAAGTACACATTAGATCGAAACAATGTATTAGGATTTAGGACTAACTCAAAATCCTTTTATACTGCTTTATTAATTCATTTTTATTACCTAAAACATATTTTTATAATCTTATGTGATTGCTCAACATCTAGAAACTAGTTACTATAAATTACTAATGTCGTTCTATCCTGAATAAATTTATAATAATATCAACTATTATAAAATTACCATTATTGTTTATACCACGCCGGGCTACTCCCCTAGTTGATTTATAAGACAATAGCCAGACGGACATTACAATAAGAGTATTTTGACAAAATGAAACACTATATAAGCCTGTATTAATGTTGATTTTTCCTCTTTTTTTTTTTGTTTTCACGGGTAGGCATGGCCTTACATATAAAACCCTACAGCAATAGAACCACAATTAGATATTACAGGAAATCTTCTGAGCGGTATGCAGAATAGAGAAGCTGTTCTAAACTTTCCCTACTCCATACTATTGGAGCATCTACAAGACTACAACAGTAAGAGAAATATGTTAGTATCATGTTAAAGCTATAGGGATTTTTAGAGTTAACAATAACGCCGGTAGAGATACCCAGTAGGAGTTCACTATCCTGATACTAATTTCTGAAGATACTCTGCTCATTTGAAAATTTTCAAACCCATATTTTAGAAATCTTTTCTTTTAAGACAGAGGTGAAGGACAAAAAGGTTGTTGGCAAAGTTCCTGTAAAGGACAGATATAGCAATATACAAGAGTCGGGCAGCATCACCAAGAGAGACATCCTTGTTTGTTGTCAACAGAACAACTAGGGATGAGAGGAAGCAACGGGTACTCTGCAGCCACTAAAATGAACTAGGAGGCTAGAGTGTCTTCCCAAGCCCCTTTTTTCCCGATAAGACATTACCAAGCTAATTTGGTGAAGCAAGAATACAATATGAAACGTAGAGTACAAAATTTTGCCTAGGAACTCATTAAGAGATGGCAAGAAGTATGCTTTCAGCTACTTCTTACTGAAGAAAAGTAGATCTAGTCTCAACTCAAATATCCGGTAGAAACTCAAAGCCCTTGATCAACCACTTAATCTTCACCATCATTCTATATATATATATATATTTTTAAATTACTTCTAAGCAGCAACTAAGAATGCTGCACACGCTAGTAGAAAACATAGAATTTAAACAGTACTCATGTACAATGATATGATTCAGATCATTCTCACTGGTAAAACCCACACCATATCATCAGTGAACAAACAAGACACTAACAACTACATACAACAGTTAGTTACCTTAACAAGAGTCTTGAGTATTGATCAACACATATACTGGAGGCGCATAAGTTTAATTTTAACTGGGCAATCCTTATTACCGGCAGCTTCAGCTCTACCCATTGCTTCTTGAAAGACATTAAAAACCATTAGTGCAAAGTTCAGTGTCGGCTCAAGGGCCAAGCAAGTCAAGCAATGGCTTGACGCCCCCAATTTTTTAGGGCCCCATTTTTTTTTAAGTTAATATCCTCTACGTTTTATTTTATGTGACGTAATTTAACTTGATATGAAATTAAAAAAGATTTTTTTTTTTAAAAAAATTTGTGATATAAAACAACCCGTAAATATTTGTGCTAATCATCTCAATAAAGATAAAATAAAGAGTTTAAAGTTAAATTGAAATAATAGAATTTTATTTTGATATCAAGTTATCAACTTACTACTATCTTTTTCTTTAAATTTTAAAAAATTAAAAAAATTACCTCATAATGTTGGTAATGGTGATTCATCTACTACGGCTACTAGGTTATTTATCGAAGAAGAAGAAGAAGAGAAAAGAGTGGGAAATGAAATGACGGACAAAACAAGAGATAATCTTCAAATATTGGGCTGTACAAAAATGAACCCGAAATTGACAAAGCCCTGTTTCAAAGTCACTAAAGCCCAATTCTGGAAAATAGGGCTATACATTTAAGTATACGCTTACAACCATTGGATTAGGAAAAGTATACAGCTGTACATAAATTAATGGTAGATAATAATTCTGTTACTAGATTGGCAATGAATAGTGGACACATGTAAAGAAATCATTTTATTTCCTTTTCTACTTTTCTAGCTCTAGACTTGTACAAATACGTGGGTACAAAGTATGAAATGATCATCAGAAAATTTTCCATCCTTTGCTTATTTATTTTGGTGCATCTTTATCTTCAGTCAATTTAATTTCAGTTTCTTTATGGTATCAGAGCAATGAAAATTCCTAAATTAATGGGAACTACTAGTGCTACTGTATCAACTGGTGTTGCTGGATCTACAACAATGGATACCAGCAACCCTCGTTTTCTTCATGCTTCTGACTCACCAGGAATGTCTCTGGTAAATTCTATTTTTGAAGGAAGAGGGTTTGCAGGTTGAAGAAGATCCATCCTGATTGCCCTCTCAGCCAAAAACAAAACCTCTTTTATTGATGGATCTTTCAAAATTCCTGATTCTACATCTTCAGACTTCAAACTCTGGCATAGATGTGATGACATGGTCACATCTTGGCTATTGAATTCTCTTTCTAAAGAGATAGCTGAATCTGTCATTTATTCTAAAACTGCTGAAGATCTGTGGAAAGACCTTGCGGAGAGATTTGGTCAGCTCAATGAAGCAAGGTTATACACCTGGAAAAAGAATTGAGGGACTTAGTTCAGGGAACTAGTGACATTGCTGCCTATTACACTAAGATTTAAGGACTGTGGGATGAACTGGATATTTTAAATTTTAAAAATTGTTGCTCATGTACTTGTAACTGTGATGGGAAAGCCAAATCTGCTAAGTCACTACAAGATGAAAGACTAATTCAATTTCTTATGGGTTTGAATGATGCTTATTCGCCCGCTAAAAGCAACATTTTAATGATCAATCCCCTTCCTACTATTAGCCTTGCTTACTCTCTTATTATGCAAGATGAAAAACAAAGGGAAATCTCTATCAACTCTCAGTTTCTTGAAAATGCTGCATCCTTTATGGCTACTAATCACAATAATGTTACACAAAATGACTTTAGAGGAAAGAAAGGGAATTTGGTATGTTCAAACTGTAAGAAAATTGGTCACACAATAGACAAGTGTTACAAGGTAATTGGATTTCCTCCTGATTTTAAGTTTACAAGAAATAAGAGAACACAAGGATATGTGAGGAGCAATGCTTGCTTCACAGGTGCTGAAAATGGAGGAAACAACCCATACTATGTGGAAAACAATGCTGGAGTAAATCAGATCACTCAAGACCAATTCACACAGTTAGTTCAACTGCTGAACCAAGTCAAAACTAGCAGTCTGAACCTTCAAGCTCAGATGTAGTAGCAAATTGTGCTAGTAAAGGTTTAGAACAATCTTTTTCTCGTCTTTTAAACATTAACTCTACTCACTGGATGTTAGATTCAGGAGCTACTCAACACCTCGCTTTTGACTCTACTTTGTTTATCAATTTTACCCCTTTACCTGCTCCTATAAATATAAATTTGCCAAATTCTGCTAAGGCCAAGGCTACTCACATAGGAAATGTTCAACTCTTTTCCAATATCATTATTCACAATGTTCTTTATGTTCCTTCATTTAAAATAAATCTGTTATCAATACATAAACTGTGCAAGCAACTTAGTTGTCTAATCACTTTCTCTTCTACTAATTACACTTTACAGGGCTTTTCAATGAGGAACCAATTGGTGATTGGTGAAGTAAAAGATGGACTATATCAATTTAATTCTGCAGATTTCCCTTCCAAGAAAAGCTTCATGACTAGTGCTCTATCTAGTTTTGTTAAGTCTCCAGTTTGTAGTTCAGTTTCTAGTTCAATAGTTATCAAGAATCAATCTGATGTAGAACTTTGGCACAACAGGCTAGGGCATTTGCCCATTTCATCAATGAAAAGAATCAAATCTTTTAGCTTTCAATCTTTACTTGACTGTTCTTGTGATGTTTGTCCCATGGCTAGACAATCTAGACTTCCTTTTCCCATAAGTGAGATCAAATCTAAAACCATTTTTGAGCTTATACATATTGATACGTGGGGACCCTATAAGTCTTCTACCTACAATGGTTTCAAATATTTCTTAACCATAGTAGATTAATCACCATTTGACTGCCACTTTTCTTATTAATAGATATCCATCTAGAGTTTTACAAGGAAAAACTGATACGCTAAAATTACACCTATTAATGGTATAACGCGGACGTTGTCAAATATAGTAACCCAACAAGGTTGGGGTCGAATCCCACAGGGAATATGGTGTGAAAAGGTTACTAAAGTCGTAGGATGCTATGTTTAGGTCTAATGTCTTAATCCGATGATTTTGGTAAAAGTTGGGTTTTTAGTGACTAATTGCTAACTACTTGCGTTTGTGGTAATTTATGGTAAAAGAAACTAAGGTTGTGTCCCTGTTAGATAGAGTGTATGATCATGGGCATTGATTTTGATATACTTCTAATTGATCATTATATGAATGCACTTAATCTCTATATGAATCCCTACTATTTCCCAATAAATAAAGATTATCTCTTTCTATGATTTTCCCAAATATAAGAAAGTAACTATGAAGAACGATTAATCATGCCAAGTAAATTCTTCTTATTCCTAAGTGAATTTATTAAACAAAGTTTAAAGCTTTGAGTCCTTGTTATTTATTCTTACCAACCCTAATTATTTATCAAGGTTTATGGCTTTAATCAATGTTTACAACCATTAATTATAAATGAAGAATGAAGAATAAATAAACCCTAATAATCCATTATATGTATATCAATCATAACCCAATCACACAACACTCATCCTTGGGTTCACAACCCTAGTAAGAGAATTTAGCTACTCATGACAAAGAACAAGAAATAAGAAATTGAAGAATTCATAATTGAAATTGAAGAATTCATAATTTCTTACTTTGGAAGAAAAGAGGAATTGATAATACTAAAATGATGTTTGAACCTTCAAAAACTAGAGAGTATTTGATGTTCTAAGTCAAGAGACAAAAATTTGATAACTGATAATTATTAAAACCCTACAATGACTATTTATAGGTTTTGAAAACGTGAAAGTTGCAGATTTGCACTTTGGTCCCCGTCGATACGAAATACGGTCCGTAAAGTGAAATACGAAACGTAAACCGAGCTTACGACCAGGTCTTCCTTCGATTTTGAGCAACTTCAATCTCTTGAGATACGGACCGTAAATCCGGTTTACGGTCCGTAAACCCCACCGTCGTCTTTCAACTTCCAAAACTTCGACTTTACGCAGGATGCTCGCACGGTTAAATACGCTTTGAAATACGGACCGTAAAGTGGAATACGGTCGGTAAAAGTTGTTCGTAAATCACCATTTCCTCAGCCTGACTTTCTGGTTCTTCTTATTCTTTAATACGCCCATGGAATACAACCCGTGTTTGAGAATAAGGTCTGTAAACTGAGTTTACGACCACTTCTGCACTTTCAACTGTTTTCATTTCGAATCTTTTCCGTTACCTGAAAACCACTAAAAACACATTAAATAGACACCTACTTTCTTAAAAATAAGTAAAACGTCTCGTAAAAAGGCCTCGAATGTGCCATAAATGCCCGGCACATCAAAAACACCTTATCATTTTCTTTTTGGGAGGTCCCCTAATTATCATTCTCTTAAAAGTTTTGGGTGCCTTTGCTATGCTTCTACTCTTTCTTCCCATAGATCCAAATTTGAACCAAGAGTTGATGCTTGTGTTTTCTTTGGTTATCCCTATGGTCAAAAAGGTCTTAAACTTTACAATTTGACTACCAAAAATATTTTTGTATCAAGAGATGTGTAATTTCATGAGTCAATCTTTCCTTTCTTTACCCCTACTGTCTCAACCCCAATTTTCCCTGATCCTGCAATTCAGTCTACAACTTCTGATTCTTTTCAAAAACTATTTACTGACCTTAATGCTACAGATAATGCTCCTACTGATACAGTCAGTCCAGATTTTACTTCACCGGTAATTCTCAATCTTTTCCTACAAATTCTTTTACTTCTACTACTGTTTCTCCTAGTTCTTCTAACACACAATCATCAACAGAACCACCAGACCTTATTCCACCCCCTCCACTTCTTCCAAATAATACTCTAACTAGGACATCTAGTAGGATTTCTAAGACACCTGGTTATCAATCTGATTATATATGCAATGCAGTTTTTCTAACTAATCTTACTACTTCATGTTTTAGCTCTTCCATTTCTCCTGTAATATATCCTTTTGGTGCTTTATCTCCCTCTAATCAACATATTAGTAACTCTATATCTACCATCACTGAACCAACTACCTTTGCATAAGCTGCCATGCATCCAGGATGACAGTAGGCTATGGCGTCTGAGTTTAAAGCTCTGCAAGCTAACAAGACTTGGGATGTAGTTTTACTGCCTGAAGGAATAAAACCATTACCTTGCAAGTGGATGTATAAGGTGAAATTGAAATCTGATGGGAGTTTGGAGAGACTCAAGGCTAGACTAGTCATTAGAGGAGATGTTCAAATGGAAGGCATAGATTTTAATAAGACTTTCTCTCCGGTGGTAAAAATGACTACTATTAGGTGTATTCTAGCCATTGTTGTTAAAGAAGTTTGGCTTATTTCACAATTGGATGTGAACAATGCGTTTTTACATGGTGAATTGCAAGAAGATGTCTACATGAAGTTTCCTCCTGGTATGACACCTCCTAGTTCCCATCATGTTTGTAAGCTAAATAAATCCCTTTATGGGCTTTGGCAGGCTTCACGACAGTGGTAGTCTAAGCTTACATCTGCTCTTCATTATAAGGAGTTTATTTCTTCACTAAATGACCATCTCCTATTTTTCAAAAAAGATGGTGATTCTATCATTCTTACAGGAAACAATGTTGCTGAAATCACTCAATTAAAGTCTTTTCTTGATGATGAATTTAAGATCAAGGACTTAGGGGGCTTACATTATTTTTTGGGTCTTGAGATCTTGAGGGAATCTCATGGTTTGATCATCACACAGCGAAATTATACTCTGGATCTTCTTTCAGAGTTTGATTGATCTCACCTTCCTCTTCTGTCTTCACCACTTGATCCTGCATCCAAATTATGAACTGATTCAGGGGATTTATTCACAGATCCTACATGTTATCAAAGAATAATTGGAAATCCCAATTACGTCACTTATAGTTGACCTGACATAACTTATGCAGTGCATCATCTTTCTCAGTTCATGCAAAGCCCTCGAGTTCCTCACTATTCAGCTACACTTCGAGTTCTTCGATATCTTCGAACAAATCCGGGTCAAGGTTTGCTTTTTAAGGCTGATTCTTCTATAAAGATTGTTGCTTGTTGTGATGCGGATTGGGGTTCGTGTGTTGATTCTCGCAGATCTGTTAGTGGCCTCTTCATCACTCTTGGAGGATCTTCGATCTCTTGGAAATCGAAGAAACAAGATTCAATCTCTCTCTTCTGAGCTGAAGCTGAGTATCGATCCATGAGACGTGTCGTAGCTGAGCTTACATGGTTACATCGACTGCTCGTTGATTTGGGATCTCCGCCGGAGTTACCTATTCCGGTACATTCAGATAGCAAATCAACAATCCATATCGCGCGTAATCCCGTCTTCCACGAGAGAACGAAAAATGTTGAACTCGATTGCCATTTTGTCCGGCAACAGTTCATCGCCGGACTAATTTCTCTCTCCTATATTCTGGCATCTTCTCAGATCGTGGATATCTTTACCAAACCACTATCTTGGCCATCTCATTATTCCATCCTCTCCAAGTTGGGGATTTCTTCAAACCCCTCCAACTTCCGGGGGGGGGGTGTTGGAAATGGTGATTCATCTACTACGGCTACTAGGTTATTCATCGAAGAAGAAGAAGAAGACGACGAAGAAGAAGAAGAAGAAGAGAAAAGAGTGGGAAATGAAATGACGGACAAAACAAGAGATAATCTTCAAATATTGGGCTGTACAGAAATGGACCCGAAATTGACAAAGCCCAAAGTTAGAAAATCTGTGTCAAAGTCACTAAAGCCCAATTCTGGAAAATAGGGCTATACATTTACATATACGCTTACAACCATTGGATTAGGAAAAGTATACAGCTGTACATAAATCAATGGTAGATAATAATTTTGTTACTAGATTGGCAATGAATAGTGGACACCTATAAAGAAATCATTTTATTTCCTGTTCTACCTTTCTAGCTCTAGACTTGTATAAATACGTGGGTACAAAGTATGAAATGATCATCAGAAAATTTTTCATCTTTTGCTTATTTATTTTTCTGCATCTTTATCTTCAGTCAATTTAATTTCGGTTTCTTTACATAATAGTATATCAATATTTTTTTTTATCAGTATCAAAATTCAAGTATGTCAATCATAAAGCATGAATCAAGTTACTCATTTTTTATTTTATTTTTTGAATAAGGCATTTTATTAAAGTTTAGCTTTATGCCCCTGATATTCTTAAGCCGCCCTTTGCAAAGTTAAGTAGTCAATGTTTAGAAAAACGTGTCCTCCACAAGTTTTGAAATGGGTTGAAGAAATAGATAATCACATGAAAGAACGATTCCAACTTCAATAACCTTAATGTGAAGAACACCATCAAACTGAAAACACTTCATCTCAATATCTGCTCGAATCTTCGACGGTTGTGGGGGTCATTCTCCTCTTAACGTTCTTGATTAATGCATCTTTTAACTTCCTCTGATATTAGCAGGAACCACCTTAGTTACCTATAGAAGAATAACATAGTAAACATCATTTTAACATCATTGGAAGAAATTAAACTAGAAAACCATATAACAAAAGAGTAGCTCCTGCCCGTCCGGGCCGGTTTCTTTAATTTCACGGGTCAGGGAATTTAGAACGGAATCTGGATCATTGACAATTAGTTTGAATGCCTGGAAATCAAAACCGAGATATCTAGACATGACGAATCTTGTTAACCATAAAAGAACAACAGAGAAAAAAAAAACAGGGCACTGAAAATGGCACTACAAAAAAAGGAGGTAACGTACAGAGGTTTTTTAACGGAGGGTATTAATACCTCCGCTGATTGCATCAATTTATGGAGGTTAAAAAGGCCCCCACAAAATTATGCAATTAGCGGGGGTTGTAAACCTCCACAACTTTTTTAAAAAAAAAAAAAAAAAAAAAAAAAAAAAAAAAAAAAAAAAAGAGCGTCATATTTAAACCAAGTTATAATAATTTAACGGAGGTTTATAACCCCGCTAGATACATAATTTATTGGAGATTTAAACAACTTAAAATAATTCTCTCTTCACTCTTAACCCAATTCTCTCCACTCAGAAACTTGGGGCATTTAATTAAAGGTGACAAGTAGGTTTTAAAATTGAGTTGGGGTAACTCTAGTTTTTATTTTTTTTTAATTGAGTAGGGGTGATAAACTTTGGATTAGTGATTAGGGAGTTTTGACTTGCTCTAAAGTTATATTTTTAACACTTTGACCCCAAGCTTTATTTTTTACACTTTGCCCCCAAGTTTTATTTTTAACACTTTGACCCAACCCGTATAAAACCTACAGAGCCAAAAACATGCGCCAATTTTTATGTTTCCCTGCGCCGTTCCCACCATTTTTAGCTCTTCTTTTTAGCTTCTTCTTCTTCTTCGTTCTTCTTCTTATTCTCTTTTTCTTCTTCTTCTTCTTCTTCTTCTTTTCTTCTTCTTCTTCTTCTTCTTCTTCTTCTTCTTCTTCTTCTTCTTCTTCTTCTTCTTCTTCTTCTTCTTCTTCTTCATCATCATCATCATCTTAGATCATTTTGCTCAAGAAAGAAAAAAATAAGACCACCTGATTTTGCAATTTTTAGATTGGATTTCATTCGTGTAGCATTGGGAATTACTTCATAACTCATTCCATTTTTCTGCTTTCTTCTTCTTCTTCTTCGTCCGCCATTGTTGCTCAAGAAAGAAAAAAATGTGACCACCCGATTTTGCAATTTTTTGACTGGATTTTGTTGGTGTAGCACTGGCAATTACTTCATAAGTGTTTTTCGCTCATTTGGTAAGTACAACAATGCTGTTTTATTTCAATTTTTCACCTAGGTATAAATCTACTGATTTTCCAACAACTTACAGTAGCTGTTGTAGTTGTTGCAACATATAATGTGGTTGTTGCAACTTCTACAACAGATTATGAAGTTGTTGTAATTCTTAAATAAATAACCTGCAACAACTGAGTGAGTTGTTGCAATAGGTATTCCACTTGTTGCAACAACTCAACGATTTGTTGGAGTCGACTTGATTTTGTTTGAAACGAACCCAAAAGCGAAGTCAACAAATTATTGACTTGCCACAACAAGTTGTATAGTTGTTGCAATAGGTGTTCAACTTATTTGCAACAACTCAACTATCTATTGGAGTTACTTGAATTTTTTGTCAGAAACGTAACCCAAAAATGAAGTTACTTCCAATAGATTATTGACTTGCCGCAACAAGTTGTATAGTTGAACAACGTGTTCCACTTGTTGCGACAACTCAACTATCTATTGGAGTCAGCTTCAGTTTTTGTCTGAAACAAAACCCAAAAACTGAAGCAGCTTCCAACATATTATTGACTTGCTGCAACAAGTGTACTACTTGTTGCAACAAGTAATACACTTGTTGCAACAACTCGATAATCTGTTGGACATCTTCAACAGTCTGAAACATTACCCCAAAAAAGCCGACTCCAGTGATTGTGACTTGTTGCAAAGAATTTTATTACATGTTGCAACAAGTAGTCCACTTGTTCCAACAAGTCAATAATCTGTTGGATCAACTACTGCAGCTGTTTCATTTTGTTATAGATTGGTATGTAGTGTCATGACTAATTTTTTGTTAAACAAAATATCTTTAGGTACCTCGAACACCACTAATGGGGGACTCAATAATAGGGGTTGATTACCATGGTGAATTGATCGAGAAGAACAATCGATATATTTGGCGATGTAAGGATAGTGACACGTTAGAGACGATAGCGATGACTGTCCAAAGAGATGTCATGTTCAATGATTTTGTGAACCTAATCATTACCTATTGCGAATTAACTTGTGAACCAAAAGATCTTGCCATCACTTACATGCACACTCTTTTAAAATCGAGAGGGTCTTGCCATTTAAGATAAACGATCGAGGTTCGTTTGCGTGCTTATTTGAATGATGTAGCTAGGCCCATTTTAAGGGTATACGTTGTTGGAAGCCGGTAGAGAACCACAATTTATCTCAAGACCAACAAGATGTGTTAAATGATGAATTAGATGGGGTGGATGTGGATATCTCAGATAATGGAAGTGGGGCTGACCCGATTCCTATACCCGAAGTTGCGAGCAATACAGTGGGCACTACACAATCAATACAGTCTAGCTATGTTCAAGATGATGAAACAGGTTTTTATAAATGAATGTCATTCAAGAACAAGGAAGAACTAGCCACTTGGTTGAAACTTGCTTGCTTGAAGAAAGATTATAGAATCAAGAAGGTGATTAATTTGCGTACTGTGTATTGCTTCAGATGTGTAAATCCGGAGTGCAAGTGGTGGCTGAGGGCTATGAAGCTTTTAAGTTCTGACAGATTTTGTATCAGAACCTACATAAAGCATCACACATGTGGTTCTGAGCACATTACGAGCCATAATCCACACGCTACTCGCGAAAGTCATTGGTGAATACTTAAAGATAAGTTTCCTTACGATAAAGGCCTATCTACAAAAGATATGAGTCAATCAATCCATACGATTTGGGTTATAAGGTAAGTTATTGGAGGGTGCGGAAGGGCATGGAGATTGCAAAGGCTTTGACAAGGGGGACATATGAGCACGGGTATGCGGTGCTTGATGCGTACCGTTAGATGCTTCGTTCTGCAAATCCAAGAAGTAAGACGACAATGGGAAGTTCAAGTACTTTTTTGTAGCCTATAAGGCTTGGATGCTTGGTTTTGCCCAAATGAAAAAAGTCATAGCTGTCGATGGGACATTCTTGAAGAGCAAGTACGAAGGAGTGTTGTTGTCAGCAGTCGCACAAGATGCGAAGAATCATATTTTTCCAGTGGCATTTTTTGTAGTGGACAAGGAGTGTGATGCTTCGGACAAATAATTTTTTTGAACAAATGAGAAGCTATATATAGGGCACCTCTGAGTTGTGCATAATTTCAGATAGACATCCAAGTATCAAAAAGGCGGTTTCAATTGTCTTCCCTACATGTCATTATGATTTTTGCATGAGGCACCTAGGGGAAAATCTAAGAACCACCTTTCACAATGGGGCGGTCGTATCTCAATTTTATAAAGCAGCAAAAGCGTACAATATTGATGTCTTAAATGACCATTTCAATCAAATCGAGAGATTTGGTTCTGGGCCGCCGAACATCTTGAACGTCTTTGGATTCCACGGATGGAGCGAGGGCATTTTGCCCAAAATAGGTATTTGCACATTTCTTTCCAACAAGTAACGTATCTGCTGCAGCTAATAGGTAACTTGTGGCGGCAGATATTGTACTTGTTGTGATTTTTGACACAGCTGAGCCTCAGCCACATGTTCCAACACTAATATGTTTGTTTTGTCGGGTATAACTTTATGACGACAAACGACGCTGAGTCGGTGAACACAATGTTCAATGTTGAAAGAGAATTTCCCATTACTGCTCTATTTGATTCCATAAACAGGAGCTTTACTAAGAAATTTCATGAGAGGCGTATGGAGTTCATCGACTCACCAACCATCTTTGTTCCCTTAATGGAAAAAAATATCAAAATTTGTCAACTTGGGTAAAAGTTATTGGCCCATCAAATTGCCAACTACAAGTTCAAAGGTCATCGTCACGTTCGTTGCAACGATCGATGCCGCAAAGAAGATCTTATACTTGTAGAGTTTTTGACCTGGACAAAACACCTTTCCCACATGCTATGGCAGCGCTTCGAGTCCAATATGGTGAAGACTTTAGAAGGCGGATTTATGACTACTCATCTCCATATTATAAGGTGGAGAATTACATAATTGCATACTGTGAGGCAATGAATCCCATGCCTTCTGAAGAATCTTGGGAAGTTCCTATGGAGATTTTAGAGAGAGAAATACCTCCTCCACATGTTGATCCGAGCAAACCGGGAAGAAGACGGACAAAGAAGAGCGTGGAATCGGAATCACTTGCAAACGAGGAAAAAAAATGCTCCATATGCAAAACAGCTGGCCATAAAAAAATTACATGCCCAAACCAAATTGTTCCCTAGTTGTTAAATTTGCAATATCTTGTAATAATAATTACTATTGTTTGTGTTTGTGAAATTGGATTTTATGACATTTTTATGTTATTTCTGTTAGTAAAATTGGTATAAATGATATGTTGATCTTGCTCAAATCACCAATGTATGTTCTGTGGTTTTGCAATTTTACGAACGATTTCCAAGTAAAATTACATTGCAGCTATGTAACTTGTTGGGATTTTGCCAACCAGTAATCGGACTTGTTGCAGCAACTAACTTAACTTGGTTTTCCAAGAAGTGACATGACTTGTTACAGTAAGTTCCTATAGTGTTTTGAGTTTTTACAACAAATGGAATGAGTTATTGCAGAAAGTCCTTAACATACAGCAAATCCCAAGAAGTTATTAGGTACGTACCAATTCTCAGGCAAATTGACAGATTCACTTGCATATATTCCTACGTGGTGGAACCAACTTGGGATATCCTCCTCCCAACAACTCTTAAACACTCTTAGTGACAAGGAATCTGAAGCAGAGATGTGCTGCAATGATGAGATCTTCTGAAACAACGAATTACAGATCCAATCATTGCTCCAGTCTGCATCTATTGTATCTAATTGTTGTGGAAATTCTGGCAGCTGTGTAAGCTTCATGCAATCTGATACGTCCAAGATTCGAAGAGCACCAAGTTGGGCTATGCTTCGAGGCAAATGCTCAAAATTATTTCCATTGAGATTCAACTCTTTCAAAGAGGATAAGGATCCTATGTCTTCCGGAAGTCCTCCATCTATTAGATTGCAGTCACTGAGATTCAGATACACCAACGAGCGTAACCTTTCATTCACTTGAGGGAACCAAAAGTACCCTCCATCTTCGACGCCTACTTCTGATATTCCCGAAAAACTCAAGTATTTAAGCTTGTTCAACTGAACAATGGAAGGCGAAGGTCGTGAAATTAGAGTACAGCTGGCATCAAGCTTCTCCAAGTTTTCTAAATCCCCTATCTCTTCTGGCAAGATCTCAAGGCTTGAGCAATCCGACACATCTAGCTCCACCAAGCTTTTCAACATGCCAATGCAACTTGGAAGAGATCTCTTCATACAAGCTCAAATCTAGCTTTCAAGTTTTGGCAATCCGATGATGGTATTTCCCTTATCCCAGAGTCTTCCATTTCAATCTGTAACCCCAGCTTACTTCTTCCCTTGATCTCTGGAAATCTCTCTAAACTAGAGCACCACCGTAGACCTAAATATTCAAGAGATTCCAAGTTGACACATGGAAACCTCTTAAGGCTTGAGCAATAACTCAAATAGCACTGAATGAGCTTACCGCAATCTAGCTCAACCTCTTCAAGACGAGTTAGTGATCCAAATAAATGATCTCTCTGGTGTTCCCAGACCTAGAATCGGAGAATCAGCTTCCGTAATCAAGGAAAATGCTACAATTAAGAAGTAGGAAAGAACGACTTCTTCCCTTGATCTCACGTAAATTTCTATCTAAAATTAGGGTTTTGATTTGGAGATTATCTTCCCAATTTCCCATTTCCTTTTTTTTTTTTGGATATTCAAAGAGATTCCAAGTTAACACATGGAAACCTCTTAAGGCTTTAAAAAAATAATTTACCACTCAAATAACTGAATGAGTTACCGCAATACCCACAGGGAATCATCAACCTCTTCAAGATATATTACATTTTGACAGATGCAAATACTCCAAATTTGGCATCTCCCTGAAATCTGGTGTTCGCATGGCTTTTAGAAAAGGAGAGATCTAGCCATCGTAGACAAGGAAAATGCTGCAATTAAGAAGAAGACGGAAAGAATGAATTATAGGAAAAACAAGAAAGGACAGATATCAAGAATAAAATTAGGGTTTTCATTTGGGTTTAAAAGAGTCATTGGGACTATTTTACATAAAAAAGTTATTTTTTCAGGTTTTTTTAAATAGATTTGGCTATTAAAAAAGGTAATTATATGTGGATGATGTTATAGAAGGTAATTGTATTGAAAAATAAACTCTCATTTGGACTATCAGAGTTACACAGTATTTTTGTGTGAAATTAGAAATTAGTTTATATTTTTAATATTTTTCTTGCTTTTTACTATACAATGTACATTTTAACCCAAATTTTACATTTTTAAAATTTATTATATTATAATATAATGGTTATTTGTTTTAATTTACCTCTCCGTCTCAATTTAAGTGTGTACGGAGTTTAAGAAATAAAGAAAAACTTTTGAATTTTGTGATCTTAAATTAAAGATGTGTGTAATTCTTTAAATTTTGTAGTCTTAAACTTGCTCTCTATATTCTCGTCATAATTTTTCATCATTTTCTTGTTTGAATTGTCAAACTTAGTAAATATAAGAAAGAATAGCCACAATCTTTTTGGTTGAATTTGAAAGGAAAGTAAGACAAATTATATTGGGACGGAGGGAGTATTATATTACCAAAAAAAGAAGATATTTGTTATATGGGAAAAAGGTAATTTTACAAAGAAGGGTTGGTAATCTTTGACATGGCAATGACTTGGTGCTTATAAAGTTGATTGTTGTTGTTGGTTTAGGTAAAATGTTGTTAAATAAAAGTAAAATATAACAAAAAAAATTAGTTTCGAAAAAAATTAAAATAAAATAAAAAAATGAAGGTTAGTATTATATAGGAATGATGTTATCGAGAGGTCTGATTGTATTGAAAAATAATTTATTCCCTCAAACGAAAAATAAGTAATGTCATTTGAATTACGAGAGTCACCACAATATTTTGTGTGAAATTAGAAATTAGCTTATATTTTTATTATTTCTTTTTTAGATGTAATGACTATTTATTCTAATTGTGTATTTTCTTTTTTCAGGCTAAATTTGTAATAAAAAAAATGACCGGAGTTTCAATTATGTTTATCCAAATAAAAAAGGAAAAGCTACACAAATACCCATCAAACACAGTATTTACCCTGATGTGCCCCCTTACATTTAAATAGCAAAAATACCTATTCGGTACTAAAATTTTACCCGATGCGCCCCCTGTTCCTTTTGCTAAAGCTTGAGCCTTTAAGTCATGTGCACACCGCTATTCATTGTAGGACGTCAATTTCTTTTTCATTTTGAATCACCAGTCTGCCCTTTGTTTTCTTTCAAAATGTGAGTTTGTGTGTTTGCATCATTGCATGTAGATACTTTTCCATTTATTGTTTGTCTTTTTTTATTTTAATTTTTTCCCTTTTATGTTTTTGTCTTTTTTTTTTCTTTTGAAGGACTAAAAGATAAATATAAAGATAAAAATATTAGCTAATTATTTTTAGATTAATAAAAATATAAAATAAATAATTAGACTACAACAAGAAGTAATAAATAAAAATAGTTAAACTAAAGTTACTAGTTTATTTATTAAAATCTAAGTTAATAGAAACATATTTTTATAATTCTTTTTTATTTGCAACGTAAACAAATTTATATCGAAAATATGACTCTATTGTTTGTATTATTTTCGCAATTAAAATTTACTAAAAATAATATAAACATTAAATTTTCAAAATGAACTTGTCCTCTATCATACCCTGTCAGTATAACATATACCAGGTTGGTATCAGAGAGGACTGAGCTCGTTTTCAAAGGAATACCGGTCCACTATATGACATACCATATGGGTGTCATAGAGGACTAAGGAGTATTTTCCTCTGAAGAAATTAACCAGTCATCTATGATACCCTGTCAGTATATGAAATATACCATGTGAGTATCGCAGAGGACTGAGAATTTTTTCTTTTGAATTCTCAATCCTTTGTGATACCATGTAAGTATATGATATATACCATGTATGTATCGTAGATGATAGAATTGTACTTTTCTTGAAAGAATGGACCATTCCTCTAGATACCCTGTCAGTATATAGTATATACTCCCTCCATTTCAATTTATGTGAACTCATTTGACTGGACACGACATTTAAGAAAGAGTGAAGACTTTTGAAACTTGTGGTTCAAAATAAGTCTTGAATATTTGTGTGGTCAAATCACTTCATAAAGTGAATTTATTTCCAAATTAGGAAATAGGTCATTCATTTTGGCACGGACTAAAACGGAAATAGGTTCACATAAATTGAAATAGTGGGAGTAATATATACCAGATCAGTATATTTTTATACCATGATGGTATCATGGAGGACTGTTGAAGAGTGTTTGAAGGACTGCAGCAGTCTTGCATGATACAATCTCAGTATATTTTTATAGCATGATGGTATCATGAAGGACTATTGAAGAGTGTTTGAAGGACTGCAGTAGTCTTGCATGATAACATCTCAGTATATTTTTATATCATGATAGTATCATGGAGAATGGTTGAAGAATGTTTCATTGAAGGACTACAGCAGTCTGCGCATGATAACATCTCAGGATATTTTTACACCATGACGATGTCATGGAGGACTGGAGACTGTTTCATTCAAGGACTACAGTAGTCCTTCATGATACCATCATGGTATATATCATGCGCGTCATTCATTCATGATACCTTGTTAGTATGTGATATATACCATGTGGATATCATAGATGATTGAATTGTGTTTTTATTGAAAGAATGAACCAATCCTCTATGATACTCTCTCAGTATATGATACACCATGTGGGTATCATAAAGGACTGATTAATATTTTTTTGAAGGAATGAATCAATCTCCTATGATACCATATCAGCATATGATATATACCATGTGGGTATTATAGATGATTGAATTGTGTTTTTATTGAAGGGATGAATCAGTCCTCTATGATACTTTGTCCTTATATGATATATATCTAGTTGGTATCATAGAGGACTGAGTGTTTTTCTTAAATGAATGAACCACAAGCCATGTATGATACCCTCTCAATATTATATACTATGTGGGTATCATAATATACTGTAACAGTATAATTCAACTGCTACTGATTTGATATATTATGTGCTAGAATAAATTATTTTTTGAGAATAAAAAAATAGAAAAGATAATATATCAGTTATCCTTTTTATTGAAAAGGATAAAGGAGCCAAAAGGTTTGTAGAATTAGATTATGAAAAAAATAAAAAATAAAAAAAGAAATTGAAAAAGAAGGAAAAAATAAATGAAAATCACCTGAAATTAAAAAAGAAATACAAATAAAAATAGCAAAAAGGTGAATGAAATTAGATTATGGAGATAAAAAAGAAAATAAAAAGAAATAGATAAAATTAAAAAAGGAACAAGAAATAAAGAAATAAAAAAATATAAAAAAACGGAATTAGTTTATGGTGAAAAAGAAAATAAATATAGTAGAAAAAACTAGAAGAACAAAAAAGGAGAAAAAAGAAAAAAACGAGAAAAAATAAAAGAATAAAAGAAAGAAAAGAAGATAAGAAGTAGAGAAATAAAAAGAAAAAAGAGATAATTATCTACAAAAGCTATAATGTGTATTATGGGTAAATAGTTTTGGGGGTATGAAAGTAAGGGGGACATGGAAGGTTAATTATTTTGTGTTTAGTGGGCATGAATGTTCTTTCCCTAATAAAAAATGATTTAGTCAAGGTAGTAGAGTTTCAATTGTGTGTTTCTTTTTATTTCCTCTTTCGATGTCATCATGGGGTGGAGCTAGGTTGGACCAATGGGGTTCATCCTTTCGGGAAAAAATTGCACTATATATACAAAATTAAAATTATTTTTTATGTATATATAGTAACTGTTGAACTCCCTTGGCTTTTTTTTGTGTTACTTCTTTATATTTTTAAACCCCCTACTTAAATATCATGGCTCCGCCACTGAATGTCATGAATATTTATTTTAACATTATATTTTTTTCTTTTTCGGGCAAAGCTTGTAGATAAAATTAGTTGAAACTTCATTACTTTTAGTAAAATATTTTTTTAGAAGTAATGGAGCTCCAGCAGGTTTATTGCAAAATTTGGTCCTAAACTTAAAACGCTTAAAAAGATATTTTATTTCAAAAAAATACCACGTGGCAGCATGGATCTCAACCTGAGACTCGCCAGGTGGATAAATGATAGCAAGTAGATTAATGAAGACAATACAAGTTTAGGTCTGCATCAAATAAAACATACCAAATTTAGAGGAGTTTTAGTATTCTGCCTAAAACAAAAAACAATGTTAAATTTATTTAGAAATAATAGAAGAAAATTGTAGCCAAATAGAAAAATATTTGTCTCATTAGAGAAGTGTAATATAGCATGGAAAAAATAAAGTGATAAAATTCGAAAGATAATGTAGGAAAGCTTATATATCATTCTAGAAAATAGTTGTATAGAATGAACTCCTTATGTTAACAAGTATTCCTTATGTCCCGCTACATACAAGCTTTTGGATGAGATTCAAATCTTGCTAGGGAAATATGGAATGAGTTAGCTTCTTAGTTAAAATTATAATAGGAAAATTTGGGAGATAAAATGACATAAAGATCTTATAGTAGTAGTAAATATGAGAACAACCCAAAATATAATATAAAGTACATTAATTTGAGTTTAAGGAACTGATAACTTTTTTTTATTCTAGAAAATGGTTGCAGAAAATGAATTCAATTTGTTTTAATTAAGTATATTGCTTCCACTATTCTCTTTCTCTTTCTCTATTCTCTAATATAAGAAGCTACAGTTAACAGCTTGAGGACTCTATTTCATCAACATGCTTGCTTGGCAATTTGGAGGATAGTTATGGTATTTCTGAAAAAGTTGTGCTTTTTAGTTGTGCTTTTTAGTGTTGCACATAGTTGAATAGAAATTTGTACTACTCTCACAATTGACTCTAAACCCATATGCGTTTCTATTTTATTTCAAATGCGTCCCTAGCAGTAAAATTGTGTGTCCCTTTTTTATAGCTACATTTTGCCCTTGATTGTTGAATTTCTTTCAGTATTTGTCTGTTAACATTTTAGTAAATAAGGACAAGTTTGAGTGCTTTTCAAGTTCCTAGAAAAGGTCATCTGCTCAAGGTCACGTGCTAGGAAATCAATCAGTGGCCATATGGGGAGATATGGGACCCACAGTACTATACTTATTCCATTTTTTTCTGTGTTCTTCCAAGTTTAATACTCTCCCTATTTGCTTTAAACATTTCAAACCCATAATGCATTTACTTTATATTTTGAAAACTACAAAAATATAAATGTTGTTTTCGACATTTTTTCTGGAATCAAAATTTAACAAGATGATATCAAATTTGGAATTAAGGGTGCAACGTCAAAATCATAACTCAAGTTGACATTATCATAGAACAACAATGAAAAAAAAGGAGAATAAGAAGTAGAGCATCATAATATCATGTTGAGTTATAGCAGTAAATTAACTATTTTTCTATAGTTGTAGTTATTGGCATCTCGTAACTCCTCAATTGTCTCAAGTGAATAACCAAGAATCGAAATAACTAATTGGTTCACTTGAAAAGCAAATTTGCTTTATTGTCTCTTCATCATCAAATTACTATAAGATCAAACTTATCAAGTCGTATACTGTTGATACCAGAACTAATGTAAGAACATAAAATGCAAAAAACAATAATATTTTGTTGGGCTTGTGCTACGCACGGGCTTTTCATATCTAGTCTACAACATAAGATGTGGTTCATACTAGGAATTTTTTACCTAGATAGCCCTTTTGACATATTTTGTAATTAGATACTTAAAAACTAATAATAAAGATGATAAAAATAAAACGTGTATCTTGTAGATTACCTCACCCTAGCATGGGAAGTCACGTGTGTTTCACACTTACTTTTGTTTCTCTTTCTTTCTTTTTAGAATTTTTTTATGGACCCATTACCTTAACCATTTTATAAAAACACTTCACTGCCGATCGAGGAACTTGGATACAGAGAAAGCAACTAGCAATTTTCTGGAAAATATTCAATAATAAATGATTAATTTGTTAAAGTAAACATAAGCTTATATCTGGAGATGAATTTTTGGATTGAAAAAGAAACTGGAACCAAAAAGATGAAAGCTATAGCAGATTGTGGCCACATTCAAATTGCCGGAAACTATGGCAAATTGTGTGTTCTCCGGCCATCTCGGAAACCATGACAGATTGCCTGAGGAATTAATTGTTTCTTCAGAGCTGAAGAAGATTTAAGGTGGACATCATGATTAAGTTGATTTTACCTCCACTGATTTCTAATAGAACCTAGAATAAACATGAATATGAATAATTACATGCGGATGAAGAAAGAAAAAGACAAGGGACTGTGGGTTTGGGAGATTGGTGGGAACGTTTTTCCTTTTTATTCTTTTTCTTTTTTATTTTATATTGTCTATTTTTCTTGTTTAGATATAAGTCATTTTTCACTTTAAATTAAAAGTGTCAATACCTAATTGGTTCAATTGACATGTGAGATACAGTTGCTTTCACGCGTCCGGTCTCATAGACATGGGTATTTAAAAAATACACTTCTACCAAGTTCAAATGTCTATCCAGTCACTATGTAAGTTTAAGTATTTATCTTACAAATGCTTCGAAAAGATATCTGGTATTTAGCTTTACACTACTAAAAAACGAGTTTTACTTAAAAACCGACCTCGGTTGAGGTCGGAAAAAAAACCGACCTCATGAGGTCGGTAAAGTCGTAATACATATTTTTTAATTTTTTTAAAATAAACCGATTTTTGAGGTCGGTAATATTGTACCAAAATTTGAAAAAATAATATCTTGCCGACCTCACTAGGTCGGGAATTTATTTGATGATAAATGTAAAATATTTTATTTTTTATTTAAAATAATACGAAATATCATGAGGTCGGTATATTTAATAATTTTATTTTTATTTAAAATAATACCGACCTCGTGAGGTCGGTATTCTTTTAAATTAAAAATATTTTTAATTTAAAAGAATACCGGACACGAGGTCGGTATTATTTTAAATAAAAATAAAATTATTAAATATACCGACCTCGGAGGTTTTAATAAAATAAAGACCCATTATACCCGTTCCTATACTCGTTCCCATTTCTGCCTCTCTCCTCTCACTTCTCTCTCCCCCTCTCTCTCTAACCCTAGAAACTCCAGCGACGTCACCGCCGTTCCTGCCGGTCACCACACGCCGCCGCCGTCCCTACCCACGCCTACGTCGTCCATCTTTTAGGTAAGCCCTAACTTATCCTTTGGTAAAGGTGAATACTTTGGTCTCCCAAGCTTTAGAAATTGGAACTATTGTCTGTTGGATTTAAGTTAGAATAATCCTCATTTGACAGTTTAATTTTACCATTTATATAACTGAAATGTTGATATATGTGGCTGAAGTATTTCTTGTTGATTCTCTAAAATTTTCCCTTTATTTTAATTTGGTATATTTGTGTTGATTTGCCCTTAATGATTATTCTTGTTTGTGAGATATTGGGTAATTTTTAGTTTGTTGAGTTTGGCAAAGGAAATTCTTTGGGTTGTCAAATTTCTTGTTGATTCTCCAAATTGTTGTCTTTGTTTTAATTTGGTATTTGGTGCTGATTTTTGCTTGATGATTATGTTTGGTGTGAGATATTGGGAAATTTTTAGTTTGTTGAGTTTGCTAAAGGTGAATTATTTGGTCTCCTTGCTTGAGAGGCTTTAATTTTAGAAATTGGGCAATCCGTCTGTTGGATTTTAAGGTAGATTTCTTTTGACAGTATAATATGACTATGTATATGGCTGAAATATTGATATAATCCATGTTAAATGAAGTTTGCAACTTTAGTATCTGGCTTCTAGAAATTTTTATTTTTGCATGGTTTGCTCGAAGTTCTGATAGTTAAGTTAAAGAAAGAAGATCATCATGAAGTATTTTGCTACATATGGTTTTTCTAGAATAATGTTTTTTGACTCATAACTCGGATGTATGTGAATTCTGTAAAGCATAGCCATCTCAAGTCGGGGTAAATGAGGAGTGTTATAGGTTCAAGATTTTGGACAGATGCAGTTTCAAGAAATCCAAGATAACATAAGGAGCAGTTAACAAAATTTTCCTCCTCATGGAAGAAGTGAGTTTTCTCAAGTTCTAACGTACTAGAATAATAGTTGAAGGACTAACTTATTAATTTCCTAAAGGTTGTACTGTCAAATAGCTTCTTAATTTTCGGAATAATTTTCAGGTATGTAGGCTAAGAATACAACAAAGGTTAAAGAACTCGAACACAAGAGTTGAGACTCGTGAAGATGAATATGAGATGCCGTATATCCCTTCAACAATACCGTTTCTTCCTAACATGGTAACTTGCTCAACGCTCTAGTTACAACCGAATTGTACTAAGTTTTTAGTATGTTTTGGTCCTTTTGGAGGGTATATATCTTTTGTCATTAAGAAACTTCTTCTCGTTCTCTCGAAAGTCATACTTAGATGTTATGACAAAGTTATGTCTCATATAAAATTGTTTCATTGGAGTATGCTTGTTGATAAAGACCTTCGTTTGATCTGATTAGCTTACTTTTCCTTCTGTTTGATCTGATTAGCTTACTTTTCCTTCTGTTTGATCTGATTAGCTTACTTTTCTTACTCTGGAATTAGAAATAGTTTTCTTTTTGTGGGTTTCATTGATTATAGTTTCTAGGTAATAGTTAAACGAAATTAATATTAATGAAAAGGGATTACTGTTATAATTTTGGCTGTAATTTTATCACAATTTTGGTTTCCCATGGCTGTAATGACAAGTTTAGGGTTCGTTTTTAAGAAGTTGGTGAAGTTGTGAAAAATTTTATCGCAATTTTGGTTTCCCATGGTTGTAAGGATTTATGAAAAAACACACATTTTATTCAGATATATTTGTGATAAATTCATTAGTAATTAAAGATGTCTTGCTTGGGAAATTGGCTCATATCAACAGAACTAGTACAATTTGTCGTTGGAATTGAAGATTATTAAACAAATATGTTGCGCGTGTCGTCAGATCAGTAATGATGTGAAAAACCATGTACCATAAATTTATGTTTGATGCTTGTAGGACTTGGCATAAACTGATTATGAATATAATATATCTAAATTCGCTGTTTTAGCTAATCCGCTGGTTGTTCTAGTGATTCTGGAATTAGTTCCAATGATCTTTGTTTGTTGGCATCGATTAGCTTTATCAGAAATCATTATCTAGTTTTGAGTACTAGTAATCGAATCCTGCAATAGTTAAATTTTTAAATAGTCTTGAGCCCGAGTCAATGTTTGGTAAAGTTCCAGATTTTAGGTTGATCTTTTCAAGAAATTTAAGGATGCTAAGCTCAACCCAGTTTTATGTAGCCTCTGGCTTTCACCTAAATTATATCTTATAGTCCTGCATCAACCTAGGCCTAAGATAAGTAGTCTCAAGCATTGATCTTTATATATTTTCAAGGATAAGCAACTTATACACTAGCCTCATCTTTTTTGGCATAGTCCAGGCAAAGTATTGTTTCCGGTCGTTATTGATTTTTAGCGACTGGATTTGGACTTTTAACGACTGGATTTCCGCTCGCTAAAGGCTATTTTTCTTGTAGTGTTTGGTAGGTTGGGAAAAGTCAGAAAATGAGGTTGCAGTTCTAAAGCAGCAACTTGAGGCAGCTGAGCAGCAGAACTTGACTTTGGATGTTCGCGTCAACCATCTTGATGTTTGCGAGGGGTGAAGTAGTCTAATGTTGTAGACTAACTTAATGTAGACTAGTTTAATGTTTTGTGGATGTTTACAAATGTTGAAGTAGTTTAATGTTGTTTTGATGTTTGCAAAAGTTGAAATAGCTTAAGTCTCTTGTGAATGTTTGATTGATGTTTTTATTCAACTTTGAAGTAGTTTCAAATTGAATTTGATGTATTGGTGGTTGTAGTGTATGTGTTGTAATAGTAGTTTAATGTTTTATGTATTTATAGTAGTTTGGTGTATTGTTGGCAGCTATTTGAGCTGGTTTTAGTTGAAAGTAAAATTATTTTCATCTTGACAGGGGAGCAAAGGAAAAAGACCTAGGTGCTTTTTCTTAGGTACCGAATGAGGTCGGTTTTGGGGCCTTTTTATAAAATACCGACCTCATGAGGTCGGTTTTTTGCAAAATATTTTCTAAAAAAATTTCTGGAATTAAAATTATACCTCGTACGAGGTCGGTTTTCCAAAAAATTTTCGAAATTGCAAATTAATACCTCATGAGGTCGGTTTTTTGCAAATTTTTCCAGGGAATTGCAAATTGCCGACCTCATGAGGTCGGTATTTCATATAATTAATTCCGACTAAAACAATATTACCGACCTCATGAGGTCGGTTTTTTGCGACCTCATGAGGTCGGTAATATTTCCGACCCACTCTTTTCCGACCTAATTTTGAGGTCGGTTTTGAGGTCGGTTTTTGCCCAAAACCGACCTCCTGAGGTCGGAAATGGCCCTTTTTTCAGGTCGGAAAATACAGTTTTTTTAGTAGTGCTAATCAGTATTTAAAATTAAGCTTCTGAGTTAAGATGTTGATAGGAAGATTTGGAAAAAGACTTAAAAGATCTTATAATAATCTGAGAACAATTTAAAGTAATATATAACACATTAATTTGAGCTTTGGAATTAATACATTTTTCATTCCAATTTATGTGACGGTATTTGACCCGTCAAAAACTTTAAGAAAGATTTTTTAAACTTGTGGTTTAAAACAAATCATAAAATTTGAGTGGCTATAAATCATCAGGATTTGTTAAATATAGAAAGTTGTCAATCTTTTGGGACAACTAAAAAAGAAAGTATGTCACATTAAATAAAACAAATGGAATAACTTTTTTTTTTCATTTAAGCATGCATCATAATTCTAGAACAAGCTAAAACCGAAAGAATCTCAAATAAAACAGGACGAAAGTAATAATCTTTGCTCAATATCACTAAATTAAAGGACAACAACAGCTAGAGAACAAAAGAAATTGCAAAATACACAAATAGGCATTTAAAGTTGGTACTAACTGCTACCAGATGGATATTTTAACTCTCCAAATGACCATATAGACATTTCTCACTGTCATAAGTGTGAATCGTGCACACTCGTGCACGATAGTCATCACCCATGAATTTCAATCGCTATGCCACGTTAAATGAATCACAGATTCAAAAACACACCTCAACTCCTCAAGTATCACTTCTTCTTTTTTTTTTTTTTTTAAAGTTTCCTGTCTAAACTATCAGGTGTGAGAGTTTCCTACCTAAACTATTACCGATTAGTTAGCAAAATACACCTCCACTATTCACTTTTCCTACTTGAAAGCTGAGGTAGGAAAAGTAAACAACTAATAGTTGATTTGTGTTTTTCTAATTAGTTGGTGATAGTTAGGTAGGAAATTCTCACACATGATAGTTCAAGTAGGAAACTTAAAAAAAAAAAAAAAGTGAAACTTGAGGTGTATTTTTTACTCTTAACTCTAAAGGCTATGTGTTAACGAAGGAAAGAACTACAATTTCTTTCTTAAAAAAAAAAAAAAAAAAAAAAAATACCGCTCTTATTTCTTCGTCTCACAAACCAGAGACCACCCCTCTCACCAATCTCTCCCTATTTGAAATTGATTAATACATCACCCAGCACGAAGCAATTGTATGTCACGCGTGTTGCCAGGTCAGATTGGGGTATTCAAAAGACACACTTATATTAATAAAAGATGTATCTATGGTCTAGTTAAGATGTCTATCTGACAGTTGTTGTTAACTTTGAGAGTCTATCTATGTATTTGATCAAAAGAAAAATTAAATTAAATTAAATTCAGTTATTGTACCTTTGTTCCAGCCCATAAATGACACAGCGAGCTTTCCTCGAGGTTAAGATGAACAAGCCTTTTGGGTTCAAAATTTTCTGGCAATGACTTCCAAGGATACTTGTGACAGTCAAACCAACGCAAGCTATTGGGCAGGTACTCAATGGAGTCACTGTGTGATTTAATACCAACGATGTATAATATTCTAAGCCTTCTCATATTTTCCATGGCTTTTTTCGTAAAGCATAGGTCGCGAATATCTTCTACCCAGATTGCTTCCATTGCTTTTGTCCCCTGATAAAAGGATCATTAGTCCACAAAATATTTCAAAAATCTGTATAGAACCCGCATGCCAATATGACTACTTTCTCACTCCTCACAATGCCAAATTTCATCATGTTTTGTATTATTTATTATTGCACTTCAAGTACTTGAAAAGCACCGTTAAATTATTTAGAGAAAAGTATTTGTTAGGCCCTCATTAAGAAATATGTTGCTTAAAAGTAATACTTTGTGCAATTAATTCTATAATCCTATTTTCTAATAATACATTTTTTAAGAAGTTCTTTTGAGTCAAATTGAAAATATTCACGCTGTGATAGAACAAACGTGTAATTGAAACAATACCAATAATTGAAATCTTTCTAGTAAAAAATAATCAAGTGAATTCTGTACGGAGGATTGGTAAGGTAAGTTTTGACCTTCCTTGCTTGTGTTTTTCGATTTGAGGAATTTTATTAATAAAAAGTTATTCACTGTAAATATCTCGGTGATATTAGCTGTAAAAAAAATACCGATTGAGATATTATGTATAAGATGTCGTACAAACTTCAAGTTAATCCAAAGAATGAAATAAACAGATTGAGTGGCTGCTAGATCAATTCATGGCTGAATAACATAAGATAAATGAATTAGGCAGCGCTAATTAAAGTGGCTACTTGATGAATTAGGCAGCGTTAGGTAATTAATGTTACTTTTGCTTCTCCTATGAAAGTAACAACTAAAGTGGTGTACCTACAAGAATATGAAGCAAGAGAAACTAAAAACTCTGTCGTCGGAATATGAGGAATAGAAATTGAAAATTATTGCATTGTTTAGCCTACTAACCGTATTGTCGACCATCACTTCTTCAAAATCTTCAGCGAGCCATAGTCTGCTACGTTCGCCCGGATTCTTCTGCAGTTCCACTATGTATTTACCCATATCTTGTATTACATCATGCATTTGAATCTTATCATAGTCAGCGATGAACACGAGAGATTTGTCAATTAGGACCCTCAATCCGATATCTGCTCCAGAATGACAGCTCTCAAGAATTTGCATGATGTAATTTTTTCTTTTCCCTCGTAAGAAGCATGCTATATCTAGAAATATATCTTGTTGTGTGGTCCCCAGTCCATCATAGCTAATTTTGAGCTTTTCATGGATTTCTTTTTCAGAGTTAATTCTCATGTCCTTTATAGCACTTATCCACTCATTTATGTCCCTATTACGTAAGAAAGAACCCCACACTTTCAGGGCTAAAGGAAGGCCTTCAGCATGACTTACCACCTCCAACGTCAGCTCGACAAAACGCTCATCCGGAACTTCTCCCTCGAAAGCATATTGATTGAACAATTGAATAGCTTGATGTTCAACTAATGTAGTCACTTCATATAATATATCCTTATTCCCCATCAAATGCTTGTCTCTAGTGGTTGCAATAATCCTACTACCCTTGCCAAACCAATCAAGATGCCCTGCAAGGTAATCCAATTGGTCTCTGTGATCTATGTCATCAAGCACAACTAAAACCTTCTTCGACCGAAATCGACAAGCCAGCAGGTTCCTCCCTTCCTCCTTATCATTCACACAATTTTCTTTTTCCCCTACCAGTTTAGAGAGAAGGATATTTTGCAGAGAGTGTATTCTATGATTATTTTCTTTAATGTCCTCAAGGAAACAAGCATCTTTGAATTTGGACGAGAGTGTATTATAAAAAATAGTCTTTACTATTGTTGTTTTCCCGATTCCCCCCATACCCCAGATCCACACAATCCGAACATCATCAATTTCCATCTCTAGTAGGGATTCGACTTTCTTTAATTGAGTGTCTACTCCCACAACTTTGGGCAAATAAGATACTGAAGTCTTGCATATGGACGAAATTTTAGCAATAATATCCTTAATACAGTCTGATTCAACCCTACAAATATATACAGACAAAAACGTCAAGAATAAGAAGTATCACATTGTAGAGTCCATAATTATGATAAAAAGGACTATGCACGTAAACCAAACTCTAGAAGAACCAATCAAAATAATGTAGGTAATTTGAGACATTATCAAAGTTGATTCAGATAATTATATCTATCATTACTCTGCGATACATGTTTGGTTGTTATGTATACGTGCATATGCGTACACAGACATATATAATACTTCTTCCAACCCAATTGCTGTGATATGTTGAGCTAGAATTTCGATTATGAGTTTGGCAGAACTTAGTAGCTTTAGTTCAGACGTTGTGTTTGTGTTTAAAAATTCACTTAATTTGTATAAATAATCTATCAAGAATCCAAAGAATTTTCTTCTTTTAAAAAAAAAAAAAAAATCGAGAACCCGTAAATTCAAATTGTAGCTCTGCCGTCTCTGACGTTCTCTATATATCTACCGACATAATAATGATAACGTGTCTAGTCCATTATATTGACTTATTTATCATAGAATTTATACATTTGAAAGATAAATTAAATAATCCTATATATATATATATATATATATATATATATATATATATATATATATATATATATATATATATATATATATATATATATATCACATTAAGATCTGTTCCATTATATTGACTTATTTATCATAGAATTTATACATTTGAAAGATAAATTAAATAATCCTATATATATATATATATATATCACATTAAGATCTGTTATTTTATTGTCGTGTCATTTCATTAATCTCTCCAACGTTTTCCTCTCCAACCTGGTTAGACTGCGGAGAGAGAATTTGATGTGGATAACAAGAAATAACTTAACAAGAATTATTAGTTAAATTGTAGGATAAAAAAAGTATTATGTTATGGACTTACATATAAAATAAATTAAAATTTATTTCCGACGTAAACAAGGTGAAAGTTATTATCAAACATACAAATTAATACATTGAACAATTACTGGAAGAATTAGCAGAATAAAAATATAATTTTTTGACCATACACTTATTTAATTCACGTAATATTAAACTACAAAATACATTTTATAACAAATTCATAAAAAAAAATTATACTTTGAATTTACTTAATTACAAATTAAAATAAGATATAGTAACTTAATTGCACTAAGGTGAACTAATAAACCATGGTTAAATGTTTTTCAGCTTTGAGAAAATAAATTACGCGTTTCAAAAATGTCCATATTTGGTTCAAGAAACCTTTTCCGAGACAAAATCGGACAAGGTTAATATTTGCGTAGTAATTTTGTTAGTTTTAGGGAACTTCCATTCTGCACCTTTTCCTATACAAAGTCGGAAAAGATTAATGTGCCTATGTTAATGTATATATAATAGAGCACTTAGTTACTTTCTTTACTACTCTCTGGTCACCTTTCTTTCATCCACGTTAGAGCTTAGGGTTCTTCTTGTATTGTGCAGTGTTATCATAATAGTACGGAGTTAGCTATGGCGATGCTTTTTAGTTCTCAGCCAAAACAATTTGGCAGTGAGAATATTGCAAGCTGTAGGAAGAGGAAGATCATCTCGACAGATGATCAACATATTGTTGATGTTAAGGAGTTTGAAAAAGATAACAAGATCCTTCGGGCAGCGATGTTGAAGAAACGCTATGCTAGTGTGATACTCAAATCTCAAAAAGTTCTTGGCAAAGCATTTGATGAAAAAGACATGAAGAATAAAACCAAGTTATGGGAGAAGCAATTCCTTGAAGAGAAAGCGAAGTCGCAGTTACAAAGAGACAGAGAAATGGCTAGGATGGCTATTGCAAGCATCAAAAGGACCGTTGATTTTGATGATGCTCTTCAAGCCGAACGAGAATTGTTGGCCATGATCGGTAAGAAGCAATTGGTTGAAGGGAAAGCAAAGTCACAACGACAAAGAGATAGAGAAGCGGCTAGAATGGCTATTGCAAGCATCAAAAGGACCATTGATTTTGATGATAGTCTTCAAGCCGAAAGAGATTTGTTGGCCATCATGGGTGCTCCAAGTCGTTGGTGAAAGGAGTTTACATGTTGTCTATGTATAGAATTGCTTCTTGGTTCCAAGTTCTCGATTATTACTGTAATATTTTTCCGTCGGGATTTGTTACAGTAAAATAACATTCTTTGCTTCTGTAAAACAAATATCACATGTAAAAGTTTGAGTACCAAAGAGTTCTCGATCACTTGTAGTTTACATTTCAAGCAGATATCTGGATTGATATTTGATACCAATAATATACAACAGTACGTACTATTTTAGTTTTTCCCGTTTGTTGGTGATCATGCATGAGAAGTCACTACTAAAAATTTTGTAGACTAACCAACAATTTGCACTCTAAAATTAAAAAAAAATTAGAGTGCAAGTCGTTGGTTAATCTACAACTCATAATACATTTTTTCTAAAAATTACAGGGCCCACAGTCCAACGATGTTAGGCGTGGGTCGTTAAGGATGCTGCAAGTCGTAGAGGTGCATGAGATAAACCCCTTTTGGTTTATCCCGAATTCCTCAACCCCCTTTGGCCTTTTGGCTTCAAAATATATAGTGCCCTTTAGGCTCCGGACTCCGATTTTAGTTTTCATTTATAATCAACAATGTATCAAACTAAACTAACAGGCCATAATTATGTAGGTAATTTGAGACATTATCAAAGTTGATTCAGATAATTATATCTATCATTTACTCAAGGATACATGTTTGGTTGTTGTGTATACGTGCATATGCGTACAGAGACATATATAATACTTCTTCCAACCCAATTGATGTGATAAGTTGAGCTAGCATTCCAATTATGAGTTCGACAGAACTTAGTGGCTTTAGTTCATCATTTTATTAATCTCTCCAACATTTTCCTGTCCAAGCTGGTTAGACTGCAGAGAGAGCTTAATTTGATGTGGATGACAAGAAATAACTTAACAAGAATTATCAGTTAAACTGTGGGATCAAAAAAGTATTATGTTATGGACTTACCTATAAAATATATTAAAATTTATTTCCGACGTAAAAAAGTGAAAGTTATTATCAAACATACAAATTAATACATTGAACAACTACTGAAAGAATTAGCAGAATAAAAATAAATTGTTTGTATCAGTAACTTCTTAGTATAGCAACCAGAACTCAAAAGATATATGTAATACCAAAAAAAATTAAAAATATGTATACTTTAAATAGATTTTAAATTATAATTTTAAAAAAGAAAATTAGTTAATGGTATCAAGACTCAAAAATCTATGTACTCAATCGAGAATAAAAGAGATAGTGAAATTTGACCATACACTTATTTAATTCACGTAATTATTATATTAAACTAAAATTACATTTTATAATAAATTATACTTTGAATTTACTTAATTACAATTTAAAATAAGATATAGTAACTTAATTGCACTAGGTGAAATAATAAAACATGGTTAAATGATTTTCAGCTTTGAGAAAATAAATTACGCGTTTCAAAAGTTTCCATATTTTCGTTTAAGAAACCTTTCCGAGACAAAATTGGACAAGGTTAATATTTACGAGTAGTAATACTGTTAGTTTTAGGAAACTTCCATAGTGCACCTTTTCCTATACAAAATGGGAAAAGATTAATGTGCCTATGTTAATGTATATATAATAGTGCACTTACTTAGTTTCTTTACTACTCTCATTGATCACCTTTCTTTCATACACGTTAGAGCTTAGGGTTCTTACTTCTTGTATTGTGCAGCGTTACCATAATAGTACGTAGTTAGCTATGGCGATGCTTTTTAGTTCTCAGCCAAAACAATTTGGCAGTGAGAATATTGCATGCTGTAGGAAGAGGAAGATCATCTCGCCAGATGATCAACAAATTGTTGATGTTAAGGAGTTCGAAAAAGATAACAAGATTCTTCGGGCGGCGATGTTGAAGAAACGCTACGCTAGTGTGATACTCAAATCTCAAAAAGTTCTTGGCAAAGTGTTTGATGAAAAAGACATGAAGAATAAAACCAAGTTATGGGAGAAGCAATTCCTTGAAGAGAAAGCGAAGTCGCAGCTACAAAGAGACAGAGAAATGGCTAGGATGGCTATTGCAAGCATCAAAAGGACCGTTGATTTTGATGATGCTCTTCAAGCCGAACGAGAATTGTTGGCCATGATCGGTAAGAAGCAATTGGTTGAAGGGAAAGCAAAGTCACAACGACAAAGAGATAGAGAAGCAGCTAGAATGGCTATTGCAAGCATCAAAAGGACCGTTGATTTTGATGATAGTCTTCAAGCCGAAAGAGATTTGTTGGCCATCATGGGTGCTCCAAGTCGTTGGTGAAAGTAGTTTACATGTTGTCTATGTATAGAATTGCTTCTTGGTTCCAAGTTCTCGATTATTACTGTAATATTTTTCCGTTGGGATTAGTTACAGTAAAATAACATTCTTTGCTTCTGTAAAACAAATATCATATGTAAAAGTTTGAGTACCAAAGAGTTCTCGATCACTTGTAGTTTACATTCCAAGCAGATATCTGGATTGATATGATACCAATAATATACAACAGTACTTACTATTTTAGTTTTTCCCATTTGTTGGTGATCATGCGTGAGAAGTCACTACTAAAAATTTTTGTAGAAGGGTGCGAGTAATAGGAAAACCATCCTTCAAAATTAAGAATCTTTATTTGTAGGTTTTGTTGGTATATAACTACTCTTGAATCATAGGATAAAGAGGCAAAATCAATGAGCTGCTATCTTGTGCACTAATGAATCATATTTATTGTACCGTAAGCAGCTTCACATAATTATTATTGTGCAAAATAAATTGACTGTATCGAGCTATGATTATTCAGCACTGTGAGATTTATCGATATATGCAAATATTTATTTTGTTGTGTAGCTATGCGAATTTCATTCTTTCCAGGGATGTGATGTTGAAAGGTAATTTAACATTAATATACTTATCTATTAATAGGTCTCTATTTTGAGACGATCAAAAGATGATTTAGACAGTTGTTTGTATCTATCATTTATAAGCTAGAAGGCGTGCCACTTAATTACATGAATATTAGTCAAGCATACGTGTATACGTTGTATATATGTGAATGCGTACACGAACATATATAATACTTTTGATTCATTTTATGTGACATTTGATTGAACAAAGTTCAGAAAAAGACATTCAAAACTTGTGGTTTAAAACACATAGTAATAGGCATTTTTGTGACTATATATCATTTCAAGGTAAATGAAATGTTCAAATATTAAATTGTTACTAAACATAGAAAATGTTAGTATTCTTTTTCAGACAGACTATGAAATAATTAGCCAAACATCAAAACTCCAACAATCAAACTTCAGTTTTTCTTCCTTTTGGACACTCTCAAGTCCACTGCAATATAGAATTGCATGTAACGGTAAAATGGCAAAAAGTGTGTATAGGAAACACAAATATTTTGCGGAAAAAAAAAAGGTTCAGAAAGATCTTATAAAGTCAGATTCTCCAAGTTCTACAAATGATGCCTATCAGAGTATAAAAGTATACTCCCTATCCACAAACTTTTCAAATAGAAATTTATTCGACGCAACATTTAGTTCAAGTATTCTATTCAGCATTAAACTTCCCCAAAATTGTCTAACAATAATAATCTTGCTAACGTCATTTGCTTCCCCTACTTAACAAGTGAAACAGCACTTCAACAAGTAAGTAAAATAATGCAAAGAGTAGAAGAATGAGAACAAAAAAAAAAAAAAAATATCTGCAAAAAGGTAAGCAGATTGACAGACTTGGAATCTTGAAGGGCACGCTGCGAACAGTGTGGTGCTGCTAACTATATGCTAACGTGATTAGGTTAGATTTTCAAGCTTCTCAATGCTGAACTAAGCACGGAGAGCTTGCTGGGAGCTCTCTGCTTATAGTCTTTTTCCAATGCCATTGCGGACAGAGATTGTAGCTCCGAGCTCTCCTTGTCCTCCTTGTTTCGTCCTTTAGTCAGCTGCCCGATGGCAGACGTACACTGGAAACAACAATGCATTAAGTCAGATCTCGCAGGGTGACTGGTAAACAATACAAACCTAGTTTGTTTAGTAGTACGGCTTATTAACAGTCTATGAATTTTTAAAACCTCCAGTATTTGGAGAATTTAATCAATGTAAAGAAGTAGGGACATAAGACCGGGACCGCAAGTTCTGGACTCCAAGTTGGAAAAGAGTCTACATTCAGGGCAACAACTTGTAAACGTGCAAAGTGCAATGAGTGCCTTATGTCTCCAATTTCTTGTGTTAGTTTATAAGCAATTTATTCTGTGTTTTTTAGAAACTTAGAGAACTTCTATGATAATTTTCTTTACCACTAGACCATTGACATATAAGAGAACTGGTAAATTCATCAAGGGTATAAGCAATTGACCAGTTCTGTTTGTTTATAAGCAATTTCTTCTGTATTTTACTTAGAGAACTTTTATGATAATTTTCTTTACCACTAGACCATTGACATATAGGAGAACTGGTAAATTAATCAAACCAAAAGAAATCTATGATAATTTTCTTTGCACTAGATCATTGACATATAAGAGAACTGGTAAATTAATCAAACCAAAAGAAATCATCAAGAATTATTTTATCAAAATTAAGAAACAGAGATAGAGACAGATTGACTGACCAAACATACGCCAAAAAGTGCTCTGGTACTCTTGCCACCAGTTAAGTCTATGGTAGATGCATAATATTTCTTTGCCGTCTGAAGATTTTCTAGTCCACCAAGTGTATAGAGCACCTGTTAAAGTCGGGAAGAAATATGAGTGATTATTTTATGGCTATTATGAGAAAAATGCAAGTCATGTATGGAACAGCAATGCCAGTTGATATCTAGGGAAGCAAGTTCATAAAATCGAAAACTAACATGCAATCCAAACCATTGTTATTCTTTAACCGACACCCAGTTGGTCCAGGGGATCACGGAAGAAATATTAACCAACATTTTTCTTAATCCAAAATATTGAAGCAGACGTCAGAAATGCTTTCCATTTTTCATCCGTAAGAACTTTTTTGAAGGCATTTCCATTTTTCATCAATAAGAACATCTTTAAATGTATTTGCAAGCAAAAGTACTTCCTAGGTTCACCATTTACCCAAATATGAGCATTTTCATTACTGTGTTCCACAATCTATAAGAAATCTTTCCCAGGTCTCACTAAGATTCAGTACCTATTACCTCACTAGAGTTCTAACTTCTAGGCCAGACATAGATAAAGTTGCCGTAGGAGCTCAACAAGAACTAATGTGGAAATCATCGCGCAATAAGAACCACCTAATTTGCAATCAACAGACCACATTGAAGTTGAAGATAGACCACGCATCTCGATGAACCAGTCACCCCCAATTCTTTACCAATTCATTGAGCGAAATAGGACTAAAAGATACTATATAAGCCCGTTCAGTATTTATCCGACTAAAATTTTTTCACCTTCATTCCCCAAAAGAATATAGTTGAATTACTTTGACCTCCACCCTAGTCTATATATGTCATTGCAGAGGATGTTGCATAGACTTTCTCATCCTCTCCTACACTAGAATCATTAAATGAAAATATCTATTAGCAAAACTTTAAAAATTTATTTCTCATTTTGCGTACTGATGTGATGTTATTTACATACTAAAAATGAGGAAGAAAAGGGAAGAGGAGGGGGTTGGTGGAGAAGGAAGCAATGGGTGTTCTCAAAATCCAACAATTGCCTGAACCGTTCATCAGTTGGGTCACTTCTCTTCAGATCATAGTTGCCGCCATCCAAGCTTCCTTCACATCAGCCCCTCCTCTCCCTTACCAAACCGACATCACTCCCTCCTCTCCCTACCCAGACGGTGACAAGCCTACCTTTTCTATCCCAGCTGGCCACCACCTTCCTCCTCTCCCATTCCCTGTTCCATCCCCTGCCCAGCTAGTCACTCCCATATCCCACCCCACCAACCCTTTCCCTAGAGCCCCATCATACCCCTCTTGCACTTCGTCCAGCACCTATTTGTTCTCCACCTCACTCCCCCACTCTATTCTGCCTCCTCTACTTGGTCCCAGGTCTCCCTCTTTCCTGTTACCAATCCTCCCTCCCCACTCTACAAGTTGCTACTCCTATCGTCCTTTCTATTTCCTCTTTTCTTTTCTTCCCCACCCCCCCCCACGCGGGGGGGGGGGGGGGTTGATTTCTTTTTTTCTCCTTTAGATTTCTCTGAAGGATTTGTGGATCCAACATTTTCCTTAACCACATCAAAAGACTTGTCGAGTTAGCTTCAAAAATTGACACTCTCAACTCTGCCATCAAATAGGTGGAGATCTTAGGCATTTCTCTAACTAGAAGAAAGATGTCCAAGCAACTGTCCCACAAAAGCCACTTCTTCTGAAATTATTGTGCCTAAGCAAGTTAAACGGAGGAAATTAGTCTTCTTTAGGTGGGGGCCCAAAAAGTTGGAATTAGAAGCTTATATTTGAAGTTTGAAATTAAAGTGAAGAACAAATCCACTCCAGGAGCCCACAGTCAGCATAACGAGAAAATATCTTGAGAACCAGATTGAGTTCTATAAAATTCCTCCTCCCATCTTCTCCATATTTCTGCACATTGGTATCTATTTTCAAATCTCCACCTATCACTTCGATGTTGATTTCTAGTGAACTTCTGCGTAAGCATACTAATGTGCTCTGACAACTTCACTAATGAGAGAGAGAGAGAGAGAGAGAGAGAAACTGGTCAAATGGCAACATAGATCCGTGAGCCTCTCTGTTGATAATAACATTTGCAGTTGGTAAAATAGCTGCTAGAAACCAAGTATGAATCAACCAACTTCCTTTTTATCCAATGAACTAGGTGATAAATGAAGCCTCATAGAAACACCCAGAATAGCATCTTGACTAGAACAAGATCACATTATTAATAATAATACCTCTTAAAAAGATGCAGGCTCACAAAGATTGCAAGCTATAATCAATGCACCTCTGCTAATAATATTTGTCAAAAAGCAGCAATATAATATGACTAGAGAAGCATCTTACATCAGCGTAGGCTAGGTGATATAAAGGAACTGTCGGTTGAGATAAGATCAGCTCCTCATAGCAAAAAGCTGCTTGCTTGTACCTAAATATGATATATTAGATAAACAATTTTGACTTGGCTAATTAGGACAGTGAATGGATGAGACAGTAGCTAAAGAAGGCATCAATGGAATAGAGTTGCCTCCAAGCCATTAGTCTTCCACTCTGAGCACGAGAATAAAAAATCTTACATTTGCAAGGAAACATATATTTCAGCAAGCTCTCTCCAAGCTTCATGATCAGCCATGAATCTACCGAAACAATAAAGAAGTCAAGAACAACTGTTAAAGTCACGACATACTTATTAGTGTTAATATGTGATGCATTTTAGATTCTTCTTACAAGTCAAGATACTTGTTAAGCCAGTCAATTGCTGCTGACGTATTGCCTTGCGCCTTTGCCATGGCTGCCCTCCTCTTATGTACAACCTAGAGGACATCAATAAGATACACAAAAAATATATTCCTTGAGCTTTGGATTGTTCTTCTTTTTCTTAAATTACATGAAAGTAATCACAAAGCCTCTGCTATGAGCACAGATGTTTGGTCAACGTTCAATAATATGAGCATATGGGTTTATGCATGCACCAACTTTGTCAAAAGCGAACAATGTAAAAAGCAAAGGGCTTTAAGAACAAGGCTCAATTAAAACACACGATTTAGTGGGAAAAAAAGTCCAGATAAAGAGAATGTATACACACACATAAATGTGAACAAATGTCGTGTGTGTACATATATACATACTGTGTGTGTTGTGTGTGTAATACAAGAAAAAACTACAGCGAACACAACTAACAATTATATGGTTAAAGAATTGAAAAGCCTGAAATTACGAGTAATATAAATATTATCAACAAAAAGTTTAAAAAAACATTTAAACATATGCTTCTGATGCGAAGATACACTTCTGAGTTTCTAATTCAGATTTAGTGGCTAGTTTTCTTATACTAGATTTTAACTTTTTATTTCTATATGCTATTTTGCGGCACATTTCCATTAGGAATTATCTACTTTACATAGTTAATTGAGCCAAATTAACAATGTATGGTGAAATGTCCTTGTCTATCTCAGACCTGATCAAATGGATTTTCCTCCAAAAGGCTTGAGTAAGCACTTTCTGCCTCTGACCATAATCCCCTGGCCTCTAGCAACATAGCTTCTAGCCTGCCTGATAACAAATCAAAATAAAAACTCTTAGCCATTATTAGAAGGTCAAGCATACAAAGATGGCGCAGGAATCAGAAATACATAAAGTAGAAAAAATAAACAGTGGTGAAAAAAACGTTTAATCTATATTGCTAAATGAAAATTTTGGTATTCCCAGTAACAATAATTTAATGATTGAGAACAAAACTGACAATCACAGTGGCAAAGGATGACATATTGAGAAAGCTTTCTGGGGCCACATGACATTTCAATAACCTCTGACCAGCTTGAAGATATGATATACATAATGAGATACAAAGATACAATTATCAAATTAAGGCAATGTTGTTGCAAAACGCTTTGACAAAACTAAACTAAAGTACCCTCTGTTTTAAATGGATCATCCATAGTACTACCTGGACCATAACTACAATGAGAGTATAGAACCAATACTTTCCAATATCAAATGGAAAGGGAGCTGCAGAATCTATTTGTTACATATTGCATGGAATCTCTACTTTCCGGTATACCTCTTGTATTCATAAGCTTTCGCATTATCAATATTATTACACTTGATCCAAAACGAAAAAAACTATTTACATATTGTGTGCGTTGATGGTGATAATATTTTGCATTTTAAGAAAGAAAGCATTAGTTTGAGACAACATAAAATATGAACAGGGGCAACCAGATCCATATATGCCGATTAATTCCGTCTCGGTCTTTGAAATATTTATCAGGCACATATCAAAAAAAAAGCTATTAACATTTAGAGAAACTTCGTCGCACAAATTTTGTTATTGATGATATCTAAGTGAAGATATATTATTAGATGTTCTTACTCGAAGTTCAACTGCTTTAAAACGCTGTGAGGAGAGCTTCCTACAATTTACTTAGGAATGCCACTGGGAGCAAAGAGCAAGTCAATAGGGATATGGAATGGAGTCTTGGAGAAGTGTGAAAAGAAACTGTCAAACTGGAAAAGACAATACGTATCTATTGGTGGGAGACTGATCCTAATCAATAGTGAACTTGATGCTTTGCCTACATACGTGAAGACACTGCTTCCCATGCCTGTTGAAATTGCCAATAGAATAGATGCCTTGAATTCTGACCAGAAGAAATTCCATTTGGTGAAATGGAATATTCTGTTGAATAGCAAGAAAGATGGAGGGCTAGGCATATGCAATCTTAAAGCTCAGAACCACAGCCTGCTCAGCAAGTGGAATTGGAGAATGGCATCAGGAGAGAGATCCCTATGGACAGAGGTGATCAAAGGAAAGCATGGAGAGCAAAACAGTTGGACTACAAACATGGTGACGATATGGAAAGTCAAGATTCCTCATGAAGTGGCTTGCTTTGCTTGGTTACTGGCAAAAAACAGAGTCCTTACTCAGGACAATTTAGCAAAGAAGGGTTTTCATTTATGCTCCAGATGTTTCTTACGTGGTGAGAAAGCAAAGACAATCAATTATCTCTTTTTACATTGTAAATGGGCCGACCAACTATGGAGAATTTTTATCAACCTGAGGGGGATTAGTTGGGTGCTGCCACCAGTCTTAACTGATGTTTTAATTAGTTGGAACAGAGAAGGAAGGCTATCCAATCAGAAAGAGAGATGGAGAATTGACCCTGCATGTATCTGGAGGACTTTATGGAAGGAAAGGAATCAAAGATGCTTTGCAGACAAAGATAACCCTATCCAGAAGATAAAGATGAACTGTTTAGTGCTTTACCATTTTTGGTGTAAACAACAATGTCTAGAAAACATAGAATCTATCTTTGATGTCCTAGATTACATTTAGTAAGCTTCTTAGTCTTCCTATTGTAATCCCTTTTGTGTTCTGGATACAAACACAACTTGTGTAAGTATCCTTTATTATAAATAATATATACTGTTTACCATTGTCAAAATACCACCATTGCGCGTTGGTCAAAATACTGCTTTAGACAGATTCATTGAAAGAAATATGTTGCTTTAACCAGAAAAATAAAGATCACACAATGTCACAGTCCTATAACACAATATGTCACCAATAACCCCAAAATTCCAGGACAGCTGTAATTCAAAGTAGAACTTTTCAAATGGAACCCGAAACAGCAAATCATCAGGGTCTTATAACATCAACTCTAGTACTTCTTATAAAGGTCATTATCATTCATTCAGTCTGGCAATTAGAATTTTAGGTTCCCTTATACAACGAGAGAGAGAAAGAGAGGCATCTTAGATTTCGTGATTTGCTTGTGACGTGATACCCTTCAGGAGTGACACATGAAACAAGAGCTAGAAGCTGTACCAACATAGTGATTCAAGGTCACTGGTCACACGTGAAGAAAATGCAAGCTACAAGAGCTCAAGACAACAAACATATATACTTATAGATCAAAGAGAACTCACCAACCCTTTTGCTCCCAGGAAACTTCTTTTGCAAAACCTTTATGCAGTCCTGCAGAAGTTCCCATAACATAAATTCAAATGGTTTTCCACAAAATTATAAAGTAGCGAGAGTTTAATAAGAGAATCTCCAGCATATATGAATGAAGAATGAACATGACTTGAAAAATAGCTAATGCATATTGGTGAATATGGCCAACTATATGGTCAGATCACTTCATTACTCGATATATTTAACCACATAGTCAGCCAATGTAACTCTACCAATTTAATTATGGTAAGTGTATCTCTGCAGCTTTATAGGAAATAACGGCCAAACAACTAGCTTTCTAGATTTGGATAAAAATGACCATTTTGTTGTAGTCACATCCTTTATATATTAGATTGTACCGTAATTTTTCTTTTCATATTACGTACAATCCGATCACAGCTATGACCTTGGGTAATGTATGATAAATTCTACATTATTGTACTGTAAAGATTGACTTTTGCCATCTTCTAGAAATCTTTTATTGAGGAAACGAGGTAAATAATCTGGGATCATTTGATTAAACTTTATCAGCATGGTTTCTGCAGCTCTGAGAAGTCTAAAATAAAATAAAATGGAAAAATCATGCATGTCTTTAGTGTGAACCTCTACGAGGTAACTAAAATTCGACTTGGGGATTACAGGAAAGATGTTTTTACCTTAGCTACATCAATAGATTGACAATCCATAGCTGCAACAGCTACCTGCTCATATAGAGTCCATTCTGCAATATTTGGGTTGCAGCGAATAAAAGGTTAATCAGAAGTTACATCCAGTCACATGATGCTCGAACGAAGTCTATGGACCAATCAATCAAAAAGAAAAGTTAAAAAAGGGGGGGGGGGGGGGGGGGGGGGGGGGATATACCACATGTCCCAAAACCCAAAATCTCAACTTCTCTGACTCAATTCTTCACTTTTCCACTTTCATGGATCCTAGACTACCCAAATCAGTACAAGACCTCAGTTTTCTAGTCCCAAATATTACCCAATTGAAACTAAATAAATAGAGAAAGGAAAAAACAGAGATATGCCACATGTCCCAAAACCCAAAATCTCAACTTCTCCATGAACCAAAACTTCAATTTGCCACTTTTGTGGGTCCTAGACTACCCAAATCAGTACAAAATCTCACTTTTTCAGTACCAAATATTACCCGATTGCCACTGACTTAATCCTAGATAACCCAAATTAGTACAAGATCTCAAATTTTCTACTACTTAATTCTTACTTTCTTCAATCCTAAACTTACCCAAATCAGTGAAAAAACTCAGCTTTCCAGTCCTGAATCCTGGACAACCCAAATTAGTGGAAGATCTCAAATTTTCCACTACCCAATTGTAATTAACTCCCACTTTCTTGAATCCTAAACTAGCAAATCAGCAAACAAAGATGAAAAACAGGAATTTCCGCGTTATGACTCAATTGGATATGAATCAACAAGTACCTTGATGGCCAAGAGCAGATCTTTTTTTGGAATCATTAAGAATGGATAACCCATGCTTCAATACCATATCAGATCGACGAATTTTGAGTTTATGAACAAGACAAAGATATTCCCAAACACCACCTCCACCATTCTCTACTTGGTTCTCCAATCTGTTCACCTCTTCTTCCTCTGTTCTCGTCACCATCTTGGTTTCTCAGTTTCAGATTGAATCCCAACAATCTCCGACCACTTCAATGTCTGCTTATGTTGTCGTGTTGTGCAGAATATCTTCTTGTTGGATGGACAACTAGGGAAAGCCAAAGCCTGTTTATTGGATCTACTTTTGTTTGACTCCTACTGCCACTGCCCACTTCCTAATCACATGCTCTCAAAAGACGATTATACCCCCCTTTTACTTTGGTTTTTGCATAACTTCACTTTGAATAATTTTTTTTTTTATTTGGAATAATTTCAGAGACCTTCTCAGGTCTTTTTTCGTAATGCTAACTTCTCTAATCGTTTATAAAGTTACAACTATTTATGCTAATTAAATTACTATTTTTTTGTGACAATATTTTTAAACTCTTTTATCATTAATGTAAAATAATTTTACCACTGTTAATAAATAAACTTTTGTAATTAATTTATATGAACATATCCTCCTAAAAATTCCTTATGATTTGTCATTGTATATTCTGTGTATATCTTATACAGTTATTATTGGTGGGCAATTTGCAGATTGCCCTTCGTTGGGAAAGTCTGCCTTAAGGCAGAATTGGCACACGGACAAAATTTGCATGGGCATAATTCTGCCGAATTTTGCAATTTCTGCCTTGCGAATTTTTTTTTTTTTTACTAAGTTGGATTTCGAATCTACAATCTCGGAGTATTAGACGAAGGACAAAATTTCAAGACCACCAATTTGAAGGGCAAAAATTAAAGACCACCCCAAATGAAGGGCAATCAATGCAAAAAAAAAAAAAAAGGACTTAAAACCTTTTTTTTGCGCAGGTTGTCCTTCAAAGGCACTGGTCTTTAACTTTTGTCTCTCAAATTGTTGGTCTTTAATTTTTCGCCTAAAAATCTATGGGTTCCGTGTTCGCCCCCCCCCCCCCCTCCACCTTGAGTCAAAAACTTAAAAAAAAAAAAAAAAAAAAAAAATTGCAAGGCACAGCTTTTGGATTCAAACTCTGCCTTAAGGTAGGTAGAGTCTTACAGGCAAATTTTACCTTGTGAATTTTCTTTTAATGTTTGCATGAGCGGGGTTCGAACCCGGAACCTATAAATTTTTTAGCGAAGGGTTAAAATTAAAGATCAACAATTTGAGGGACAAAAATTAAAGACCACCCCCAAATAAAGGCAATCATGCAAATTGCCCGATTTAAAACTCAACATAAGGCATAATTCTAAGGGAAAACAACCAAATACCTCTAAAATATAAAATATTTACCCGCCCCATATCCCTCCTAAAGTAATTTCGCTTCTACCCCAACCGGCCGGACATATTTTATCGATGTACCCCTCGCTCAAATCCCTTCCTCCATGATACCATCGTTGTATATTTATATATCATGATGATATCATGGAGGAATAAGAAGAGGACTAAAACCGTCGTTCATGATACCATCTCAGTATATTTATATTCCACAAAGGTACCATGGTCCAAAGAATCCTCCACGATATCATCACAGTATATATATATATATATATATATATATAATGATGGTATCATAAAGTTTTTTTTTTTTTTTGAGAAAAGTGTGTATTTTTAAATAAATAAACATGAGCATCCATAATAATATCTCAGTATATTTATATACCATGATGGTATCATGAAAGATTAAGAGAAGGACTGAGCAGTCTTCCATGATACCATCTCAGTATATTTATATACCATGTTCGTATCATAATTGGGGGTATCTCGGGTAAGCACTTCTGATTTTTTTGGGAGTACGAAAGTAATATTTATATACCATGTTTTGTAAGGTTCATGGGATTCTATGCATGTGATGTTTTGGAAAATATCTCGGTAAGCACTTCGATTTTTTTTGAAAATTTCAAAAAAATATAGAGTACGAAAGTAATCAAGTCATGTGACATGTATGAGCTAAGGATAAAAGGAGTAATTTAATTTTCTAGAGAATTCAAGAGGGACAAGAACACAAGAAAAGAAGAAGAAGGAGAATTCTTCTTTGTCCCTAATTCTAAAGCGAGCGACAACGTGGTGCAATTACGAGATAACCTTGATCACATTCATCTTTTCGTAATTATGTTTTGAAGGTTTGATTTGTAAGGTGGAGTGTTAACAAGAAAATTAGAACGATTTAATCAAATAAAGTTGAAGAAAATGATAAAATTAAAGCGACGAATATAGAAAAACGAAGATTATCGTATTTGTATGAAGTTTAAGAGATATTAAAGTGTGAATTATGATGATTGTGATTGAACTTAGAGGATAGGAATATGCTATGAATATCATGTTAAAGATTGGAAGATGTGATAAATTATGACTTTGGTGGAAAGTCAAATTTGTGTATGTATGGTAGAAATGATATGAAATGCTTCCGAATGGTATTGTAATGACTTTAGTTAGTAATGAAGAATATGATGGCATTGATTTGACGGGTGGAGTCAATGGAAGTTTACGTGTTGGAAAGTTTTTTATGTCTCATAAATGTTGTTGTTTTAACAATCTCGGGGATGTCATGTTTATAGGGGAAGTCAAATTTCGGTAGCCAAATAGAAGCTAGTTAAGAATAAAATCCATTTTAAAAATGGGATTAATTTCTAATTTGATTAGATTAGGCTGGTCCTGGGGATACGTAATTTTCCCCTTTTTCCTTGAGATTGAACCCAACTGATATGACGTATAAAACTCCGTTAAATATCTCTTTCATTTATTAATGATATTATGAGGTTCGATATGTATGTTTTATGTTCGCCACCTCGTTTGACCGAGGTGAGCCCACTATTTCCGACTTTATTCTTTTGTAAATGGTTGTACCCTATCAAGCATGAAATGTTTTGATATGTACTTCGAGTAGTAGATATATTCCGAAAGGTACGTATTAGATTAGTTTGATTGTTATTCGATATCTTATTCGATATTTTGTCACTTAAGTCCTATTATTTCTTTTACACTTTAGTCCCTCCCCGCGCGCCCCGTGTGAGGGGGGGCGGTGTATATACGAGTTGTTATGATATGATCTGTATGGCCACTTTGTATGTTATGATCTTATGGCGCCCTCTAGGCGAAGGGCGCCTGAGTCCCATACGGGCCGCTTTGCATATGTTTCTTCGTACGCATGCATTATGACTTTCGGTATGCATTTCGATTCCCTATGTATCTTATGCGATTAATGAGATTTTATTATCTTACCTTCTTAGTTTTATTTCGATTTCCATTTATTTTCTCGCAATGCTCCTTTGTCCAGAGCCGTTTTGGCATAAAATTTTCTCGTTACATTTGTATGCATTGATCTCGGGTACGGGCGGGGCCCCGTCCCGTCATATGATTATGTTTTGTTCAGAGAGGTCCGTAGACATGTAGCGTGTGGGTTCCGTATATGCTCGTGGAGTGTTGCGTACGAGCTCTTTCGAGCCGCTTATCGGCCTTCGGCGTCATGCCCACCGGACTCCGTTAAATTATTATTGAGAAAGGTACGTCCCAAAGCAGGTTCTAAAAAATCGTTTAATCAAATAACCCAGTTGATAAATTAAAGCGACGAATATAGAAAAACGAAGATTATCAGCAAGTTTAAGAGATTACATGGCCAACACAGCTGTGCCTTTTTTCTCATAAATCCTTTAACACTGTCTTCTAGTTAAGAATAAAATATGTCTTAAAATTAATTTCTAATTTGATTAGATGCATACGGAGTGAATCGAAATATCTCTTTCGAAATGAATTTGAGTAGGCATTTCGCTTTCTATTTTGTCACTTAAGTCCTATTATTTCTTTTACACTTTAGTCCCTCCTGAGTTGGTTATCAATTCTCAGGAGAGCGGTGGTACTGAATGAGAATTATCTTACCTTCTTAGTTTTATTTCGATTTCCATTTATTTTTCTCGCAATTCGATTACCGAGCTCTTTCGAGCTCGCTGGCTCGGCCAAGGAGAAATCAAAGAGGTTCTAAATCGTTTGGATCGAATGGCAATCGAGGTTGCCAACTTCAATGCGAGAAAACCAAAGGGGGAATATCAATGAAAGGGCATTTCGCGAAGTTAAAGGAATCATTCTCCATCTATAGCGGGTCCTTACATTCTCCAACAGTCCTTATGATTATGACACCGATTCACAGTTGCAACATCAAAACTTGAATGTTCACGTTAATAGATCATTAAGGCTGCAATCATCTAGTCCTCCATTTCACATTAATCAGTCTACTCCATTCTCCATTCAATCGATTCCACCTTCTTCTACACAACACCCAATTCAATCAGTCGCACCTCTAAATTCCAACCCAGCTATCTACACGTATAGTTCTGCACAACCCACCATCTCTGTTGGTCAAATTCCTTGTTCTATACCCGCTCTAGCCCAACAACCCATTATCGAACCAAAACTATCAACACCACAACTACCCATACCAAAACTACCAAAAAATCGAACTATCAAGCTCGAACTACCCTAATCATAGTTTTCAACATCCTTCCATGCTTACCCCTAACCCTCCTCCTGCCTATTCTCATTCTCTTCACCAATACAACAACCCTTACCATAATCATAAACCACCTTCAATTCTAAGACAATACAAAGTTGATTTCTCTAGATTCAATGGAACTAACTTTCAGGACTGGTGGTACCAAGTTCAGCAGTTTTTTTCAATGGATGAAGTTCCCCATCACCAAAAAGTTAGAGTAGCTTCTATGTATTTGGATGATTTGGCTCTACAATGGCATAGGGCTTACATGAGGAGTAGAACTAATGCTCAACTGCCACCTCCTGTGTGGGAGGAATATATATGGGCCCTCTCTGATAGATTTGGGGCTGAATTTGATGACCCAATGAGTGAACTTGTCAAATTGAAACAAATTGGGGGAGTAGTGGAATTTCAGGAAGCTTTTGATAGAGCTATGACTAGACTGAACCTGGATCCTAGCTATGCTGTTAGCATTTTTTTAGAAAACCTGAAGCCAGAACTTGGGGATGCTGTTAGAATACACAAACCTTACTCTACCACGTGCTTGCCACCTTGCTAGACTCCAGGAATCTAACTTCTTGAAACAAGCCAAAGCTATGGGGAGTGCCTTGTCTTCATCCCACTCAAGTTCTAACAGATATTCCACCCCTAGCCAGCCTTACCATAAACCAGTAACCAAACCTGCTTACCACAATCCCAAAGTCACTCCAACCCCTGCTAGTGATAGATTCAAGAGAAGAAGGCTCACCCCTGCTGAATTGAGTGAGAAGAGGGCCAAGGGCCTATGCTTCTTATGTGATGAAAAGTTCCACATGGGTATGTGTGCAAGACCAAGGCTCAACTCTATCATCTTGTTGGAGTTAGAAGAAGAAGAAATCCTAGAGGAATTAGATGATGAGGTTTTGAATGTAGAAGATGTGGCCGAGGCATGTGAGATTTCTATCCATGCACTTCATGGCACTAAAGGCTACAGAACCTTAAGGCTGATGGGGTATTGTCAGAAGAAGCCTTTGAATGTGCTGATTGACACTGGTTCAACACATAACTTCCTCGATTGTGGGGTTGCAGCTAAAATCGGATGGAAGGTTGATCCTTGCAAACATCAAGATGCTAGCCTAGCTGATGGTAATTCACGTTCCATTGGCCGGCACGTGCAAGGGGCTAGAATGGTTGCTACATAGCTCGGGCTTCGGGTCGATTTTTACTTGTTGCCCTTGGGGTCTTGTGATATGGTTTTGGGAATACAATGGCTTAGTAGTCCGGGGATATCATGTTCAATTTCAGTCAGTTAACCATGGAGTTTGCATATGAGGGAAAAATGTTATCCCTCAAGGGTATTTCTCCCACCTTGGCATTAGTAGAATTATCTACCCTATAGAAGACAACTGATGATCAAATGCAACTATTTATGATCAAGTTGAATCAATAGGAGGAAGAGTGTACTAGAACTCCTTTAGAACAAGATCATGCAGATGATTCAGTGATGATTCAAGAAGTGTTGCAAGAGTTCAATGAGGTGTTTCAGGAACCCAAGGTGTTGCCACCTTTTAGGAATCATTTTGATCATCGTATTCCTTTAAAGGAAGGCTCCAATCCAGTCAATGCAAGACCCTATAGGTATTCACCAAATCCAAAAAGATGTGATTGAAGGCATGGTTCAAGAACCGCAGAATGAGGATTGATCCAAAATAGTTGCAGCCATTTGCTTCCCCGTGGTGTTAGTAGGAAAGAAGGATGGTAGTTGGAGGTTATGTGTAGATTACAGGGCCTTAAACAAGATTACCATCAAAGATAAGTACCCAATTCCCATCATTGAAGAATTATTAGATGAGTTGGGTGGATCAAAGATTTTCTCTAAAATTGATCTAAGATCAGGTTACCATCAAATCGACGGGCACCGATGATATTCATAAGACTGCATTTAGGACACACTCTGGGCACTATGAGTATGTAGTGATGCCCTTTGATCTTACTAATGCCCCTTCTAGTTTCCAAAGCTTGATGAATCATGTATTCAGGGAACATTTAAGGAGGTTCATTTTGGTTTTCTTTGATGATATCCTTATTTCGGTGAGTTTAGAATAACGTGTAGAGCATTTGAGAACTGCGCCAAAGTTGTTAGTGAAACACCAACTATATGCTAGAAGATCTAAATGCCAGTTTGCTGTAACATGTGTGGAATACTTAGGGCACTTTATCTCTGTTAAGGGTGTGTCCACAGACCCAAAGAAAATTCAAGTCATCCAAAGAATGGTTCTGAACTTTGTCACTTCTCGCAAAATGAGAGGATTTTTAGGCCTAGCCGATACTACAGGAGATTTATTAAGAACCATGGTCAGATCAGCAAACCCCTCACAGATTTGTTGAAAAAAGACAATTTCAAATGGGGTTCTAAGGCTGACCTGGCTTTTCAGAAACTTAAACAAGCACTGACTTCTGCCCCTGTGCTTGCTTTGCCTAATTTTGATCTTGGTTTTACAATGGAAACTGATGCTTGTGATGTGGGCATTGGAGCTATTCTCATGCAACAAGGACAACCTATTGCATACTTGAGTAAGGGGTTATCTAAGTTACATCAAACCTTGTCAGTTTATGACAAGGAGTTACTGGCCCTGGTCATGGCAATTACTAGATGGGTCAATATTTAATCGTAGACACTTCATTGTCAAAATCACCAAAAGGCTCTCAAATTCCTTTTGGAGCAAAAACTACACACTGGCTCTCAACTTAAGTGGATTGCCAAACTGATGCAATTTGACTTTGAGATAGAGTATAAGAAAGGGAAGGAAAATAAGGCTGCTGATGCTCTCTCTAGAATGCCAGCAGTGGAACTGGCTGCACTTACCTTGTCTACTATGAGATATGGCTTATTACAATCCATTATGGATAGTTGGAAGGAGGATCCTATGCTGGTCAAGATCATCCATGATCTGACAGTATTGAATATGGATGTGAAGGGTTATTCTTTCATCAATCAACAATTGAGAAAGAATGGTAAGTTGGTAATTGGAGCAGATTCAGCATTGAGGTCTGAATTGCTGAATATATGGCATAGTTCTGCAGTAGGGGGTCATTACGTATTACTCACACTTATAGAAGGCTAGCAGCTCTCTTCTTTTGGAAGGGCATGAAAGCAGATGTGGAAGACTTTGTTAAAAGATGTGATATCCGTCGGCTGAAGCAAGTATGACCATGTTGCTTATCTCGCCTACTTCACCTCTTCCAAAGTGCCATCTATAGCTTGGGGTCACATAAGCATGGATTTCATAGAGGGGTTGCCTAAGTCTAAGGGTAAGGAGGTCATTTGGGTGGTGGTTGACAGACTAACCAAGTATGCCCATTTTATGGCTTTGTCCCATCCCTATTCAGCAATGGACATTGCTAAGATGTTCATGGATCACATTTTCAGATTACATGGCATGCCTGAAGATATTGTCAGTGATAGGGACCCTATCTTTACAAGTAAAGTTTGGCAGGAATTGTTTGTTATTCAAGGAGTTACTCTTAGTACATCTACAGCATATCACCCTCAGTCTGACGGTCAGACTGAGGTGGTTAATAGATGCCTAGAAACATACTTGAGATGTTATTGTTCGATCTTATCCTTCGATTGGGCCCAATACTTGCCCATGGCAGAATGGTGGTACAACACAACTTTTCACACCTCTATTCAGACTACACCTTATGAAGCATTGTATGGGCAGCCACCACCACTCCACTTGCCATATATTCAAGGTGAGTCTGAGGTGTTGGAAGTTGACAGGAGCTTGGTTGCTTTGGGAATTGAAGTTGCGTTGTAAATTTCACTTGGCTAGGTCCCAACAAAGGATGGTGGACCAAACAAACAAGAAAAGGACGCATGACAATTTCGGGTTGGGGATCGGGTTTACACTAAGATTCAACCTTACGGACGATTCTGACACTCTCTAACAAGCACTTTTCCAAGCTAGCTTCCAAATATTATGGCCCTTATCGATTCTAAAGAAAGTTGGTTCTGTTGCTATACACTTTCACTTCCTCCTCACCTACTTCTTCATCCTACATTCCGTGTGTCTCTCCCTCAAATTTTGCTATGAGGTTCACCTCGCTAACATCAATCATCCTCCAATACTTGATTTGTCTAGTCCCTATTGTCCTTCTCCTGTTAAGGTGCTTGATAGAAGAATGATACAAAAAGGAAGCAAGGCTGTTGTTCAATTACTTATTCAGTGGGATCAACTAAATGAAGATCGTGCAACATGGGAAGATGTTAATGCTTTGAAAGTGAGGTTTCCTTCATTTATTCCTTGAGGACAAGGAATGTTTGAGAGGGGATCTTGATATGACTCGTTAAATATCTCTTTATTTAACTGTGCAATAGGGGTTGTACCACTGCATTTGAGTAGTAGTATATTCCGGTAGTTTAGTTAGTTACAATCTTTCTATTTTGTCACTTAAGTCCTATTATTTCTTTTACACTTTAGTCCCTCCCCCGCTGGAGTTGGTTATATGTAGCTCACTTCTCAGTGAGCAGGGCAGCTGATTAATGAGAATTATCTTACCTTCTTAGTTTTATTTCGATTTCCATTTATTTTCTCGCAATTCGATCTCAGTTCACATCATAGAGGTACTCTGTTTTTGCTGTAATAATTATGCTTCAATCCTAAAATTTGCAATTACCACTCTGATTTTGTTTCAGGTAATAATTTGAGCTTTTAATCAATCTTTCCTCAAACTTATATAATGATAGTCATATTTGTCTCCGTCAAACAAATATAAGCAAAATTCAGATTCTAATTCGAAGGCTAGACAAAAAATTACTACATTAACCTCCCCTCAATAAACAGCTTTTATTTCAGCTAGCTGATATACATTTTTTAGAAAGTCACTTAAGCGATTTAAGAAACCTTTTGATTTACCATTTAAGCAACTATCAAATTAATATGTGCAGAACACTAGATTCAAATTCTGAACCTAGATATTCCAAAGACATCTCACTAGTTAAAGCTTGTTTAACCAACCATCTTGATATACCCAGCTTGTAGCAATAGAAAAAGAATTGAAGAAAATGACCACTTTCAGCATTTTGCATGAAGCCAACAGTAGAAAGAATAGAGGTAGAAGTTGCGTAGATGTTTGGTTCAAACAATGAATAGAAAGTAGATTTTTCAGGGGGTGCACATGCTAGCTTCTTTACATATGTAGTAAACTACAACTAGCCGCTTATTTTTATACTCTACCAATTTTGAGGTGAACTGGTCAGAACAGAAAGGATACAACAAGAAAGTACATTTTGGCAATTTTGAGGTGAACTGGTCAGAACAGAAAGGATACAACATGAAAGTACATTTTGCCTTACCATGCTCCAGTCTTTCATAATCCTTCAACCAATCGACCAATATACAAAGAGATGGCTACAACAGTCCACTTAATACACTCCAGGTGGGATCACGAATTAGTCCACTATACAACTCACATTGAGGACCTACCTTTAGATGAAGAAAATGGATTGGTGTTGCCAGGTAACCATCATCCAATTTACCTCTTGATCACACTACCTTTCTCGTCATTCATCTCTCCAGCATTGTTTCTAGTGTAATTCTCTTCAGCCTCTTGTATTTCAAGTGCTTTATTCTTTTCTTTTTTACCTTTTGTCTTGATAATGATGGTGTTCAGGCCAGCTTGTGCATCTTGACAGCTGGAGTATTCCACCAGCTACCTCCCGCCAGCAGAGGTACCGAATAACGCTGCCCTCCAAGGCTTAGACAGATGAGGAGAAGTCACGTAGCGGTTTTTTGTCACAGCTGGAATTTGAACACTGGTCTCTCATGGTTAAGTGATTATTTTTTCTCTTATCTAGAGCACTTCCCACTTCATCTGCAAAACACAATTACTTTAATAACTATTGTACTACCAAAACCCACGGAATGCTCATTACAAGCTTATGAAGCAATTCCTAACACCAATAAAAGGAATTGACTGCTGGTATTAACAATAATGATAATGTGAAACCACTGGAACTTCCGAAGTGCCACTCACATCATACCTTATCTTTTCTCTTGACAGTTCAAAGCAGGGTATTGAAGAGACTAGTATTAAGTATTGCAATCATCGTATGTTCAGGCAAGAAGAGTGTACGTACCTAGTGTATGGAATAAGCAGGAGTATAGATGCTCTTGATGTTCAGAAGCGGCTGCTTGCAAGCTGGAATCCATGGGATTTAGGGTAAAGAGTGAGCTATGTCTAACTGCTCGTGGCTTCGCTCTCTTTGCTTTATGTCAAAATCAGCTGCTGGATATACGAAAGGGAAGAAGAAGAAGAAGAAGTGAGTTTGTGTCAATATTACGAAGTACTAAACATCTATACCCTGCCTAATATTGTGAAGTTTTACCTTATCCAGTGAGTCCTTATTGAACAATGCTTGCAGGTTATCTTCAACCCTTCTTATTCCTTGCCATGTCTCATCCAAAGAACCATCAACGGGTTCTACGAGCAAGAAACTTCAATTCAGCACCAAGCACGCAAGAAACGCTACCACTCAACTAGAATCATGTCCTCAAAGACGTATGTTGCAATAATGTCCGTGCCATGTTGCCTGTATTTTGGGTTGGTTAGTTATCTGTCCTTTATCAGTCTATGATCCACACCACCAAAAGAATAGGAGAAGAGATATGTAAGATGCAACCTTTATCTGGATTAAGACGAGCACTTTAATGGTGACAGATGGCAGAAAAACAACAGGCGAATAAATTTTACAATCACATCCAGGAAAGTGCTTGTCTTAATCCAGATAAAGGTGGGAATGTGGGAGAATTGTATGCTATATAAAAGAATCAAAGCCTAATGTACTTGGCTTAATAAAGGGCCAAAAGCACTGTTCAATGCACTTCATCCTAATTCCTTGTCTCAATCTAAAGTTGGTGGGATCATCCTCTGGGAGACAAATATTAAAAGCGAACAGCTAGGTTAATGACGGAACCATATGCTAGAATTATCAAAGATGACAAAGTTCTTTCACCATGTAAAAGGCATATATGGCCAAAGAAGAAAGGAAAAGACAGATGGCAACTGGAGTAGATAGCACTCATGCACCAAGCCAAATAGCATAGTCCACAATCTTGGTCCAACATGAAGCATGGAGAACCAAATTAAACAAGTAAAAAAGAAGAAGGTGATACAGTCCTTGAGTCACTTTTCCTTTTTCCATCCAGGCATGTATTTCATATTTTCAGATGGCTTGTCCTTCCCAATATTGCACGAGTATTTGCATGTTCTGTGCTCTTTGATTCTAATAAGAACAGGTCTCAGTTATATTCTGGCATAGTTACTGGAAAGTTCATTTCACTAGTTTGAAACACATAATGCTGAATAAAAAGCTTGAAACACGTAATGACTCCCTCACATCAGAACAGAACTTTATTTTACATGAATAAGGGTTGAGAATTCTAGGAGCCCTGATATTAAAAACTTGAGAAATGGTTACAACAATAATAAGATGATGGTCCTTTTTTAATGATTAATTCAACAAGTGCGCTCATACTCATTGGTTGGAATGAGCAAAGCATTTTGTTTCATTAAACTTGCAAAAGGAAGCCAGATATTGGAATGACATCAAGTGATAACTTCATAAAGTTGGTATCTTTTCCCTATTTGCTTACTGATCCAAAAATTAAAAAAATAAAACAAATCTGGTACCTTTTCCTTTGATCGCTGCTTTTTGCAGCCGATGGTAGAGAGATGGACCTGTGAACTCGTGACACCAGTCAAATTGCAAGCGCACCAACAGCGGCAATATTACCTGGTTTTATGGTAAACTAATTCAACTTCAGAACATGGAGAAACACAGAACTAATGCATGATGTTGATAGCACTTAAACATAAAATGTGGTTTAGCCTGTACAGAATTCAGTCACTGTTACTTTGCCTATCAAACAGTCCATCCAATACATAATAGAACTCCATAGAAGTATCAAATTAACATTAGTTGGTAGAAGAATTAGATTTTCATTCTAACCAGCTTAGTTTTGCATTGGTTACCTCTTTAACATCTTCTATATCTTTTGAACTTTGGAACGAGATGGATATACTGCCCTTTATCCACCATATGTCTTATTACTTCATGAGCTTTGGACAGCTTTCCAGCATTTTTCAAGTAACTGACTAAAGTACTATACACCATAAAATTTGGATTACAACCCCTCGATTCCATTTCTTTCACCACCATGCATGCCTCGTCAAATTTCTCAGCCATACAGAGCCCACGAATCATGGCATTGTAAGTAAACACGTTTGGCAACTGCCCATTGGCGATCATGTCAGTAAATAATTCCTGAGCTTTATCAAGTTCCCCAGCCACAACATATCCTGTTATCATAACAGTGTAACACACAACATCAGGCACACAGCCCTGCCTAATCAGCTCATCAAAGAAGTATTTGCATGCATCCAAATTACCCGCCCGACTTAGCCCATCGATCAAAGTAGTAAAATGGAGAATGTTTGGTTCACAACCAACTTCTTTCATGTGGTTTAGAAGGTTGACTGCTGCTAGCGGTTTGTCTCCTTTACCAAGAACATGAAGCAGAATGTTAAATGTATGAAAATCGGGTGAAAATCCACTCCGACCCATTTCATCTAATAATCTATGAAACTGATCCAGCTTTCCCAGCCTATATTTCGAGCATAGCAGTATGTTATAAGTTAAAATATCAGGAAGATGACCTTCCACCAACATTTGCTGATACACCCACTCAATTAACCTGTACTGATGTACACCCAGAAGGGAATGTAAGATTGCATTAAATGAATGCCTGAATGGTCTATAATTGAATGTCTTTGACTTTATAAACCTCTCTACTACTTTTCTAGCCAAACCTGCCTCTCCGCAAGTACATATCAACAAATTAAATGTCCTAGCAGTTGTAGGGTATCCTTTCTCAATCATCTCATCTACTAATCTCCACATAGCCTTGAATTCCTCAGACTCTGCAAATATCTTCATTATCAGATGGTATGAATTTGCCGTATGCTGGTAATTTTCTTGTTGACCGGACCATACAAAAAACTTGTAACCCAGCTTTGCACACCTATTTTTAGTCGCATAATTTATTGTTCTCAAGATACCTAGAAGAACTTCTCTCACAAGCAGGCTTGAAACTGCAATATGTGAACTATCTAAAGCTTCTTTTGCATCAAATCCTGGACCATCTTGTTGAAGAATTTCAAGAATCATACTAGCCTCATTTCTCACTTTCTCAATAAAGCTGTGCCGACTTGAAAATTTTTGACGGAAATGGCTTTCATAGCAGCCGTTGATTCCAATAAAGTCAACTGACTCCTCAGTCTTATCTTTCATATTATTATCGAAGTTCATACTCTTCCAGCTCTCATTCAAGTAATCTTCGATTCTTCCAAACCCATTTCCAGTGCCATCAGCGTCAGATTGTTGATTACATATAAACCGTGGAAAGCTGCTAAAATATGAGAATCTTTGAATAACTCTTTGACCAAAAAGAGCTACAGAATACATGCTAGTCCCTTGAATATAATATATCAAGAAACGATAGTGAGCAAGCCATCACTTTCTCTGCATACAATAAAGAAAAAAGACGCATGCATCAGTTAACATAAATCAAGAATATTCCCTTCACAGATTCCACTAGATATTAATAACTCAATCAAATTCTCTAATTATCTCTACACAACCAGCCCATCCGTGTTCACTTAGTATTCCAATCCCATTATTCACAAGCATCTAGTAGTTCAGAAATCATATATAAGAATCGTTAACATCATTTTACGTTTATCTGCATGCCTACTGAACAATTACAAGTTCATGCTGCACTAGTACTTAAACAAAAATCATTTAATTATTCAATTAGCCAACGCATAACAAAGTAAGAAGGGTCCTTCTCGGAGAAAAAGCAAATTCCTATGGGTCTCTTTTAAGATTAGCATGTGAATTGCTTATTAGAAAAAAGATATTGCATATGCATTAGTGGCTACACCTTAGGATTATATTTTTCTTTTTCATGTACTCATACAAGAGTACAAGTAATCACATCAGGTAGAATGTGCACACAACATGACAACTGAGTGCATTAAGGAAGAATAAGGTAGACCAAAAATCATATGAAGGAAAGATGTCTTAAAGGATCTACAATCCCTTGGAATTCATACGAACTTAGCGAAGAACATAACACGAGCATAACATCAGTATAATAACCGAGCGCAAAACCCATTTCACACCTAGATCAGTGCTTACATAACACAACTTGGTACACTTACATTAGGCTGGTGTTTGACGTGAGTCTTCTTAGTTTGAAGAGAGATTATATGACATAGTAGGGATAAGTATGAAAATTAGAGAATCCTTATTGGTGGAAAGCCCTTCATTTTTCCTAAAAGACAAATTATTAAGTATTGGAATGAAAAATACCTACATGGAGCAGAATGATTAATGAGTGATTCATATAGTAGATTCCAACTAGTTGGGGATTGAACATAGTTGTTTGATGAAGAAAGGCAATGTAACCTAAATTCAGGGCCAGGGTACGCCACAGATCCTCAGAGAGGACTTACATTGGACAAACACATTGAAAACCTACGTTGCTCGGACTCTTTCGGAAATGTGCAAAGTAGTGCATTTTTGGAGAATCCGAGCAACATAGTTGAAAACTAAGGAAGAAAATGTATAAGTATTCCCAAATCACATCTCTTCAAACAGCAAGAAAATGCAAGAAACTCTTACCCCCCAACAACCCAAAATACTCAAAGCTGTTACCTTTACCCCTTTAGCAGTTCGATTACAAATCTGTACACTCTAGATGTACATATATCAACATTAACGTGCAAATGCAGGGAAAAAAAAAAAACAGATCTTGGAATAAGCTCGAAACCAAAGGAATGATTACAATTATTAAAATAGCTCAATAAATAGCCGGAAAAAAAGAAAGAACAAGGGAAAGAACCTACAAATAGAAAGAAACATAGGGGTAAGGAGGGAGTCATTGACGCAGCAAGAAAATATATAAGTATTAGAATCTTCAAAATCATATCACCTCAAACAGCAAGAAAACCTTGCACCCCACCCACCCACAACAACCCAAAATACTTAAAGCTGCTGTCTTTACCCCTGGATAACAAATCTGTACAGTCTAGATATACATATATCAACACTAAAGTGCAAATGCAGGAAAAGAAAACAGATCTTGTAATAAGCTCAAAAACAAACGAATGATTACAATCAATTACAGTATAGCTCAGTAAATTGCCGAAAGAGTAGAACAAAGCAAAGAAAAGAACCTACAAATAGAAAGAAACATAGGGGTAAGGAAGTAGTCATCGACGAGGGAAGTTGTAGCTGTGGGTCTAGTGGTGCTGGGGCTCCTAAAGACTGCGCAGAGGGAAGAGCCAAATGGAGCAAAGGGTATAGTGATGGTTCCAAAGTGTTTTTATTTAAATGCTAGGGGTGTTTTTGCTTAATTTGATAAATTTCCACTTTAAAAAAATACTAACTCCCAAAAAAAAGTAAGTATTTTGATTAAAGTATTTTTAATTAAATACTACCTAATTAATATAATTTCTTAATTACATAAAAAATCTCACTTATCTAAATATGTAAATTTGAAAGAAATGAATTAAATCTATTATCAACCAAAACGAGAAGTTAAGTGGACACTTATCATGAACAGGAGAGAGTAATACTTAAATTTTATTTTCTTGAGATAATAATTCTAGTAAATTCTTGTATTTACTATGTTATTATTCTCTTACTGCTTATTATTATTATTATTTAGATGTTTTTTCATCTCTCCTTGCGTCGGGAGTCTGTCGGAAGCAACCTTTTTACTCGTCAAGATCGGGTAAGGTTTGGGTACACACCACCCTCGTCTGTCCCTAGCTATAATGGGTATGTTGTTGCTATGCTCTTATTCTCATTTTTTTCTATTATACTGAATTCTATGTAAATAACACTACATATACTAGCAATATATGTACTCCTTCAGAGTATGTAAAAAGCGTGGAGCTAAAGTAAATCTTGACAACCTTATGTCTTTTGACAAACCTAAAATTGAGGATTTAGATTAGAAGAGAAAAAGAATCTACATTCCAAAATATCTTCATTTCTTTCTTATTCTGTTTATATATTATGTAATTAATGGTATTTTCTCACTAGCTGATAAGTACAATTACAATCTCGAATACGATAGTAAGTCGAAGAAGAAACTTTATTGATGTCGATCCATGACCACCTCTTGCACCTTTCATCCATTTTTTAAAGTAGATTATCAACGATTCTTGAGAAATTTCTCTGGAGACAATACACTAGGTGGTCTGTCTTCAATTAAAAGTTCGGAATAGATGTCCAGGAGGTATATTTATAGACCAAGAAAATCATTCAGCGGATAAGAAGAAATAGTAGCATTGGACAAGAGAAGATAGTAAACAAAGTAGAATTCTTGATAAATTACACAAAAAAAACAAAAAAAAAATAAGAATCTTGATACAATAACTCAAACTGATGGAGATCTCAATGATCTTACTTAAATCTCCAATGATAAATATTACGAATTATTAAAATAAAAGAACACATAATAAACAAAGCCGATCAGCAGTTTTGGGAACATACATAAAATTCTGGCAAAGGAAATGGAAATACACCAAAGGAGGATAAAGGAGTTAATAAGTCATGGAGATGTGGAAAATGATTTAAGAGAATGGATTTGAATATTAGTAGTAGGTTGGTGGGGGAGATGGTGACGGGGGTGGAGGTGAAGCATAGGTGGCAGATTGCTCATACTTTGTAGGTGGTGGAGGAGATGGTGATGGGGGTGGAGGTGAAGCATAGGTGGCAGATTGCTCGTACTTCTCAGGTGGTGGAGGAGATGCTGACAAGGGTGGAGGTGAAGCATAGGTGGTAGATTGCTCGTACTTCTCGGGTGGTGAAGGTGAGGCATAGGTGGGTGTTTGCTTATAGTACGGTGGTGGTGGAGGTGAGTAATATGATGGTGATTGTTCATAGGTCTTTTGAGGAGGAGGTGGTGATTTGTAGGTTACAGGTGATTGCTTGTAGGATTTTGGAGGAGGCGGAGGAGATTTATAGTAAGGTGTAGATTCTTGGTAGTATGGTGGAGGTGGAGACTTATAATTTGTTGGTGATTGCTCATAGTATTTTGGTGGGGGTGGCGGAGATTTATATGAAGATGGTGATTGCTCATAGTATTTTGATGGAGGTGGAGATGACTTGTAGTAAGAAGGTGATCAAGCCATAGTATTTTGGAGGAAGCGGAGGAGATTTGTAAGAAAATGGTGATTGCTCGTAGTATTTTGGTGGAGGTGGTGGTGACTTGTAATATGAAGGTGCTTTCACATAATATTTTGGAGGGGGTGGAGGTGACTTATAGTACGACTGTGATTTCTTATAATAAGGTGGTGGTGGTGGAGACTTGTAGTAAACTGGTGATTTGTAATATTTTGTTGGTGCAGGCGACTTGTAGTACTTAGATGGAGCGGGTGATTTGTAATACTTTGTTAGTGCAGGCGACTTGTAGTTTTTAGATGGAACGGGTGATTTGTAATATTTTGTTGGTGAAGGCGACTTGTAATATTTAAATGGAGCGAGTGATTTGTAATATTTTGCTGGAGATGGTAACTTATAGTACTTTGCTGGAGATGGTGACTTGTAGTACTTTGCTGGTGATGGAGACTTGTAGTATTTCTTTGAAGGAGTTGGGGACTTGTAGTATTTCTTTGAAGGAGTGGGTGACTTGTAATAATGCTTGGAGGGAATAGGTGACTTGTGATACTTGGTTGCAATTGGTGACTTATAGTAGTGCTTTGAGGGAGATGGAGACTTGTAGTAATGCTTTGAAGGAACCGGCGATTTGTAGTAATGTTTTGAAGGAACATGCGACTTGTGATACTTCGTTACAACGGGCGACTTGTAGTAGTGTTTTGAAGGAACAGGTGACTTGTAATATTTTGTTGGTAAGTGTGATTTGTAATATTTTACTGGTGATGGCGACTTGTAGTAGTTTTTCTTTGAAGGAGCTGGTGATTTGTAATAGTAGTGTGATGGAGAAGGTTTCTTGTAATAAGGAGTGGGCTCGTGATATTTGGATGGAGATGGTGATTTGTAGTACTTGTTAGTGTTGTGAGAAGGTGAGGGAGAATACTCATAAGAGTAATCAGCAACAACAGTGCTAGCTACTAAGCAAATTGCCAAAGCAGATGTTAGTAAGGGCCATTGGCCCAACTTCCCTAAGCTTTTCATTTCAATTTGAGAACACTTAGAGAAGGAAAAGATAGAACTAAGACTTGTGTTGCATGGTTGAATTGGGAGCTCTGGTTTTTATAGAGCAAAGTTAAACTCTTCTCAACATTAATGTATAGCTTCTTAGTTGCCCACTTGGCCACTAAGCTGAGAGCAAGGTCCTAATTAAGACTTGATCAGTACACCAAGTGGGAGGCATTATCTGGTGACAAATGATAATTTAAATAAAATATTAAAAATAAAACCAAAGAGGATATATATATACCAGAAAGTCGTTAAAGATTTGACTATTTCTTAACAATAAACAGAAAAAAGAAATGCGGCATTCTCTCTGTTGTTTTCTCAATGCCAGAATCAGTAAGTTGACTTATGATCTAGAGTTTACATTGCCCCTATCTCCAAAGAAAAGAAAAAGAAGAACAAAAATGCAACAGCTATCAGCAATGGGCTCCTATACAAGCAAAAGCCTATATAAGATCACGTCAAAGCCATCCGAAACACAGAAATTTCGATTTTTGTTACCAAATGTTTATGTAATAAATGTCCTATATGTGTTAAAAATTAAGAAAGGCTAAACATATTCTCAGTTTGGTTCGGTTTTAGATCAACTTTTGTTTGGATTAATACAAAAAGAAACTTAGTTGGATGAGTACAAGAGATATCAGGAGATTAAACAAAAGCAGGAACAAAACTTCAACAAAAATACATACCGACTTATTTTACTGTTATCTGATAAGGTTTGAGTGGCTCTTTGCTACCAATAAGCTCGATCTTTTTCGCTTCTGACTAGTATAATGAAATTTTCATATTTCTTGCTCAGATGTGTTAAAATTAACGAATGAGGCAGTAACTTTTAACTCTCTCTCTCGACCAGATAAAGGAAGTAGATCATAGTACAACGCCAAACGTCTTCCTTAAAAATCACATTCATCAAATGACTTATGGTACAATAAGTAGAAGGTGTTCTTTACAGAACTTCTTCAATGGTGCTCCCTATGATCATCCTCCAATTCCCTAGTTACTGAAATTTCCAACTCTTTGCTTTTCTCATTACATAATACAAACTGGGGTGTACAAAATACAACAGAAAGCTGAATGTGCATATCATATGGTTTCGTTGCATACTTCTCTATATGATTGCAGATACATGCTTTATAGCACTATCCCCATCGCTGCATACTAGAATGATCAGTACTATTCTAGTCATGTTTGCTACTTTGGTCTGGTCTTGCCAATAAGACCATAGTTAACAATAAGACTTTCACCAATAGTATTGCAGGAGCAGAGTCCATCTTTAATACTTAGTTTGATTTTCTTGAAATAATTCTCACGTTAAATTCTGTATTATTAGTTGAGTGTTCAACGTATTATATTACACTTGCATTAGTTACAGTGTTATTCTGATGTTTTTCTTTTATAATAGTATTGAATGATTTTAATGTAAAATAACTCTACGTAATACACTGCTAACAATACATGTATAAGAGTACAGAAAGCAAAAATATCCGTTATGCTTTCACTTAGATTTAGTTACTTAACTTCTTTTATTTCTTTATTTGTAGTATCGATTAAAAATTAAAAACTTGAGAAAACAATTTTCATAGTTAGAAGGTAATGCAACATTTGGTATTATTTATCTTATATTTTAGTTTAGTAAATTTTGTTTAACTTTATTGTAAAATTGTTCTTTATTTGAGATTATTAAAAGTATGTTTATTTTTTAACATACTTATTTATATGAGGATGAAATAGAAAGTGGGAATACAAGTTACATTTGCTTATGAACAGTGAAATATTTTAAGTGACATAGGGCTATTTCGTGGTGGAGTTATTTATTTTGTAGTTTTTATTTGGTAATTCCACCTTTTAAGATCAAAGACAGTATATCTTTTGACTAATTTCCCATTCCTAAATCTTTTTGGAAATATAAGTGGAAGGAGAGACGCATATGCCTAAATAAAAATTCTCTTTATTTCTTATACGCATGTTTGTTTTATATAATTTTTTTTTTAAAAGCTGATAAGTACAATTACAATCCAAAATACAGCAGTAGCCAGTTAGTCAAAGAAGAAATTTTCTTGATGCATAGATCCATGACCATATTTTTTTTTTTTTAAAAAAAAGTATTTTATTACATAGGGGTAGGGGAAGGGAAATGAGGGAGAGGATTACAACGTAGGCATTCAAACCCTCACCAACAAGGTGAAAGTTCAAGTTGTCAACCAACTAAGCTACTAGATCCCGAAGATCCATGACCATATGTTTCACCTTTCCTCTTTTTTTTTTCTTGTTAATATTTTGTAGTAGAAAGGTTATGAACCATAGTTGAGAAGAAAATCCTCTAGAGACAATGCTTTGAGATAGGTTCTCAGATATGTGTCCTGGAGGTGTACTTATAGACCAATAAGAAAACTAAGCTGATTAGAACAAACAATCTTAGACAAAGAGAAAATTGTATTGAGCAAAGTAGAATTCTTGATAATTAATTATACCAAAAAAGAATCTTGATACAATAAGCCAAACTGATGGAGATGGAGATCTCAAGGATCTTACTAAAATCTCCAATGATAAATATTACGAATTATTAATACAAAATAACACACAACAAGCAAAGCCTATCAATTTTGGGAACATACATAAAAAATTTGGCAAAAAAAATGGAAATATTACGATGGAGGATGAAAAGGAGTTAATAAGTCATGGAAATGGCGAAAAATGATTAAAGAGAAGGATTTGATTCTTAGTAGTAGGTTGGTGGGGGAGATGGTGATGGGGGTGGAGGTGAAGCATAGGTGGCAGATTGCTCATACTTTGTAGGTGGAGAGACGCCGGGGGTGGAGGTGAAGCATAAGCGGCGGATTGCTCATATACTTTGGGCGGTGGAGGAGATGCTAACGGGAGGGAGGTGAGGTGGAAGATTGCTCGTATTGTGTGGTGGAGGAGATGCTCACGGGGAAGGAGGTGAAGCATAGGTGGCAGTATCGTCGTACTTTGGCAGTGGTGGAGGAGATGTTGACGGGGGTGAAGGTGAAGCATAGGTAGTAGATTGCTCGTACTTCACAGGTGGTGGAGGTGAGGCATAGGTGGGTGTTTGCTTGTAGTACGGTCTTGGTGGAGGTGAGTAGTATGGTGGTGATTGCTCATAGGTCTTTGGAGTAGGTTTCAGGTGATTGCTCATAGGATTTTGGAGGAGATTTATAGGAAGGTGTAGATTCTGGTAGTATGGTGGAGGTGGAGACTTATAATTCGTTGGTGATTGCTCGGAATATTTGGATGGCGTTGGTGGTGGAGAGTTGTAGGAAGATGGTGATTGTTCATAGTATGTTGGTGGAGGTGGGGGAGATTTGTAAGAAGATGGTGATTGTTCATAGTATTTTGGTGGAGGTGGAGGAGATTTGTAAGATGATGGTGATTACTCGTAGTATTTTGGAGGAGGCGGTGGAGATTTGTAATAAGATGGTGATTGCTTGTAGTATTTTGGTGGAGGTGGAGGAGACTTGTAGAAAACTGGTGACTTGTAATATTTTGTTGGTGTTGGCGACTTGTAGTATTTAGATGGAGCGGGTGATTTGTAGTACTTTGTTGGCGACGGGGACTTGTAGTAAACTGGTGACTTGTAATGTATTGTTGGTGTAGGCGACTTGTAGTATTTAGACGGAGCGGGTGATTTGTAGTACTTTGTTTGGGACGGGGACTTATAGTAAAATATTAGTACTTTGTTTGGGACGGGGACTTATAGTAAAATGGTGACTTGTAATATTTTGTTGGTGTACGCGACTTGTAGTATTTAGATGGAACGGGTGATTTGTAATATTTTGTTGGTGGAGGCGACTTGTAGTATTTAGATGGAGCGGGTGATTTGTAGTACTTTGCTGGCGATGGAGACTTTTAGTATTTCTTTGAAGGAGCTGGGGACTTGTAGTATTGCTTTGAAGCAGTGGGTGACTTATAATAATGCTTCGAGGGAGCAAGTGACTTGTAATACTTAGTTGCAACTGATGACATATAGTAATGCTTTGAAGGAATAGGTGACTTGTAATACTTAGTTGCAACCGGTGACTTGTAGTAATGCTTTGAAGGAGTAGGTGACTTGTAATACTTTGTTGCAACTGGTGACTTATAGTAGTGCTTTGAAGAAGATGGAGACTTGTAGTATTGCTTTGAAGGAGAAGGCGATTTGTAATAATGCTTTGAAGGAACATGCGACTTGTAATATTTTGATGGTCAGTGCAATTTGTAGTATTTTACCGGTGATGGCGACTTGTAGTAATTTTTCTTTAAAGGAGCTGGTGATTTGTAGTAGTGTGATGGAGAAGGTTTCTTGTAATAAGGAGTGGGCACATGATACTTGGATGGAGATGGTGATTTGTAGTACTTCTTAGAGTTGTGAGAAGGTGAGGGGTAAGTAGACTCATAAGAGTAATCAGCAAAAACAGTGCTGGCTACTAAGAAAATTGCCAAAGCAGCTGCTAGTAAGGGCCATTGGCCCAACTTCCCTAAGCTTTTCATTTCAATTTGGGAACACTTAAGAGAAGGAAAAGATAGAACTAAAACTTGTGTTGCATAGTTGAATTGGGAGCTCTGTTATTTTTTATTTTTTTTATATAATTTCCAGGATAAGTGTCCTGGGGTGTTGTATATCATTTTATGCAAACACAAAAGAAGGGGAGGGCTAGACCATACCCCTGATATACAAACACATTGTCTAGCAAAAGGAGAATGTTAAAAACTGGTGACTTCTATACATTAGATTACACTTTAGCTCACAAAAAAATTAGCTTTGTCATATCTTATCCTCATGCTAGGCATTTGACTCTGTCTAGTAAGCACCAAAGGCCCCTCTTTGGCATCTCAAGATGACTCAATGATGGATTCTCCTTAGATGATGCAAATTTAGCCAGAAAATCGACTTTGGTTACCTCCGTAGCAATGTTTGAAAGTAATCTCCATTTGATCCTATATCCATAGTTTCCTCAATGATATCCTTTATAGTAAGATTGTAGAGGTCCCGTTTGTTAACATTCCCACAATCATCAATGAATCGACTCATATAGGCGTATCCATTGTTTTTGATCCATTGAGCAGCATATCTGATTGCCATAGCTTCTATCATGTTATGACTAGTACCTTGTGATTGCAAAGGCAAAAATCATGCTTCAGGTCTATTCTCTAGCCATTCCCCCCCCCGATTCCAGCCTTTTTGATTGTGTAGGTTGTTAACTTTTTATTTTCCCAGTTGGTGGCATGCTCCATGTTACTTGTGTAATATTTGCTCTTGGTTTAAACTACTTCATTAGTACTTTGAACTTTGGGAATGCTTTTGTCCATTCCGCTTTGAGATACCAAATCCTTCTTGTTGCATTCTCCTAATGAGAATTTTTTCGATCTCCATATCTGCAAGAACATACATTAATATGATATTTGGGATAACATGAATTATCATCTTGTGCATTTCATTTTTGTCCGGGTTTGCCACCATTCATGTAGAAAAGCTCTACTTGGACTTGATATTTCCAAGAGGTTGTCCAAAATATTTCCACGAACAGGCTCACTTTCGATGAAAAAATGTTGGATAGTCTGGTGGAGCATTTGAACAACATAGCTTCGTATGTCCACAAACCCGCAAATGGTTAGTGAATGGTGCTTGTTTTTAATCAATCTGTAAGAAATGAAAATTTAAAAAGGATGTTAACGGTGCCCGTTGATTAACGACCTTTTATGAGTTCTTATCCCATTCCAGGCTTCTTTGAAAAAACTCCATCTGGTAGTCTTTTTTGTGTTGTGATCCAATCTTGATAGTGTGATGTAGCAAACAACCAGAACTATGTCTCCCAAGCTTTGCAAGTCCCATTCATTATCAATAATGAAGTTTCTTACTTGTTCTAATAAGTGTACATAATCGAGGGTAGCAAGCTCCATAACCAGTCCAAACTTGTCCCACCAAAAAAGTGACAGACCATTTTGAATTTTCCGGATCATGTGTGGCTCACATCACTTCTAATTTTAGTCGAGTTTTCCAAATGTGAGAATTCCCGGACACCCGGACTTTTAGCGACGGGATGTGCTCTTATGCGAAAGATTTCTTGTGAATCTAGCCCACAAAGAGTCTTGACACCTAAATCTCCACCATTTCTTGATATCCGTTTACAAATGTCTCATATTTCGATGCCCACTCCACCCTCTCTCTTTAGGAAAACACAAGTTCTCCCAAGAACTCCGGTGGTATCTTCTTTTATCGTTGTACCCCAAAAGAATCTAGCAAAATGCTTCTCCATTAAGGAAATGGTGCCTTTGGGGGGACTAAGGTGACTATAGATAGGTAAAGATGGAGCACACTCTTGATCAACACACCTTTTCCCCCATGAGACAAAGACTTTTGCCATCCATTTAGTCTTTTAATGACTTTGGATAGCATTTTTCAAAGTATTCCACCTTTTTCCTTCCAATGTAGATGGGGCACCCCAAGTATTCAAATAGAACTTTGTCAAGAAAACCAGAATCTTATTAATTCTTCTACTTGCGACTTGGAAAAAAACACTTGGCTTTCATTTGATGGTACCACCGAATTTGCTTCATAATCATCTTGATGGCCTTGGTGTTTCCATTAAAAATGACAATATCATCTGCATAAGACAAATGGTTAATGACGGAAGGACTCGTATCTAACATAGCAAAAGGCACAAAAATGTTCACTATGGCGAATCAACCGTTAAGAAGCCTAGCTAAAACTTCGCACCAATGATAGTAGTCTCCCCCGTTTCGATGCCTTGAGATGATGTGAAAAATCCATGTCTTTTGCCATTGATTATGATAGAATACCAAACGTTGGACACAATGCCTATGATCATATTGGTAACAAGATCCGAGAAACCAAACTTTTTGAGCACCGCTTGATGAAGGACCAAGACATTCGTCATAAGCTTTTGCCATATCCAGAGTTGATCACCACATTACCCCCTTTGTTCTTACAGGATATTTTGCACAATCTCTTCGAGTTAGGACATTTTCATCGCTTCCTTTCAAGAAGCCACTTTGATTTTCGCTCATAAGGCTAGAAAGAAAAATCTGCGGAATGAGCTTGGTGATAATCTTGCTCGAGAAATTAAGGGCCGAACTTAAAATTACTAGGGCCTTCACTTTACTTAGCACAAGAAGGGTAAAAAGAATTTGGTCATTTTTCAATTTGAAGGAACAAATTCTACCAGATTATATCCCAAAAAGATAGTAGAATTAAAGATATCCATTGTGTTGCTCATGTTAAAAATTCCTTAATTTCATCTTCTTCAGACATTTAATCAAAAAAACTCGTTGAGCTCTACACTCCGGGATGCAATTCAAAATTTGATCTACAATGGCCTTCTTTAAATTAAAAGCTTCTCAAAGTGGTTAACAAGATTTCTAGCATGTCTTCTTCTCAACCTTTCTTATTCATGATTCTTTGAATATTCAATTTTCTTCTTCTTTCTCTAATGGCTTCTTACTTGGTGTTGCTATCCCCATCTTCAAACCATCTAATATGAGACTTTTGTTTCAAAATCTTTACGCTTGTTTATTAAGCCGCATATTATTGACATGACCTCTATTAAGATCCTCTCTACTATTTTCGAGACCTTGCGGCCAAGTCCATCTCCTCTAAAAATCGATTTTGGCCTCCCAATCATCGGTGTTTTCATGCACATCACTATTTCTTCTCTAGACCATTTAGACAATCTCCTACCAAGATTTTTCGAACAAATGATCAATAAAAGCAATTCCATTCCTCGAACAATAGTTTTAAAGTTATTCAAAAATTCCAAAAACTTGAAATATTTTTTACCTAAAGAGCCATTGTTACATTAAATAACATAGGTCTATGATGCGACCCTACTCTAGGAAGCGTGTCTTACCTCAAGTATTTACTGTCTAAAGATCATTGATAAAAATCCTATCAAGTCTTTTCCAAATTCTTTTGCATGGCCTCCTATTATTACACCGGGTATATTTGGAACACGATACCCCAAATCAATGCCACAAGAGTCCAACTCGGTAAAGCAAAGCTCTTGAGTTTCTGCGATTTTCTTTTTCCTCCGGATGGAGGATGATATTAAAATCTCCCCAATGCACCATGGGCTTGTGATAGAGTTATTCAAGTCCTCTAATCCATAATTCCAATCTTTCTGTAATTTAGCATTGGCATGAAATCGAGACTAGAAGTATTTTCCCCGAATTTTCATAGTGATCAACCGTCATGATTCTTAATAATGGTGACAATGCCATTATCCCTCCAAAAACACCATATTTTACCATTAGGATTGGTGATACAATGGTTGAATCCCAAGTATCTTTTATAACCCTCTACTTTGTTCTTATTCACCATAGGTTACAAATAGCCACCATGTCAACCTTGTATTTATTAACCATTCTTTTGAGTCTCTGTATTGCTTTTTTGGATCCTCCCCATTATGTTCCATATGATTGCACTAATCAAAGAAACACTATTATTTTTTCTTCTCTCCCCTTTGCAGACGTGAGCTTTTATGTTACCGTTTACTTGCTTGCCTTTCTAATACCCATTTCTTCCTCTTCTTTCGGAGATAGCCCATTTCGTCACTAACATCTTTGATGTGTTGTTGTTGCTCTGGCTTAACTCGTGGTGCATATTCCTCCTCGTGTTCCCTCTTCCGTATCATTGTCATCTCCCTTCTTATTATCATTCCCGGTGTTCTCTTCCTTGTTTTGAGTGTCAAAGAATCCATCAAGTGGTCATTAAGATCCACAATCACATTTTGTCTACGGGTTTGTTAGCGCTTTCTGCGCATTAGAGATTCAAATTTTGGAATTGTCCTCTATATTGTCTCCGGCCTTCCTCCCCTCCATTCTTATTCTCTTGCTTTCTCTTCATTATCCACTTCTATGTAGTCTCCCGCCCTCTATTTGTTGTAGACTATCGTTTTTCCCGTATACAAATCAATTTTGCTTGTTCTCCATTTCCTTGTCTTTTAGAGTACAATTTGTTCTTGAGATCTCGTTTGTTCATTAGTAACAACCTCCCTTTCATCCTTAGCCTATTCATACATAAAAAAATTCATGTCCTTCCTTGCTTTTGCCCTTATTGATCTTGATATTGGCCACTTTTTTTTGGCATCTTTTTCTTCCTATTCCTCCTTATCTTGTCTAGTATGTCTTTAAGATAAGGATCCTTGATCTCCGTCGTGCTTCTTTCTACTATCCAGGTCCCTCCATGTTTATATTTCTCCTCATTTTCCATGTTTTGGTTCTTAGCCTTCCATTTTTTTGCCTTCTTCTTTTTTGCCTATCTTTGTTAACACCCTTTCTTATTATTCACTCCTTTAGCATCTTCATTCTTCTTCTCCACTTCTTCCCGTTCCATCCTTTTAACTTCCTCTTTTTCATGTTTTTCAGTTTCCCTTAATACCACTTCTTCTTGCTTTTCGTCTTCATCTTTTCTTTTGTATCAGTCCCCGTCATCCTCTTTGTTGTTACTTTCATCATCATTGTGGGTTCGTCGGTAATCTTCTTATTTTCCACTTTTCTACATTGTAGTATCGAATGTCCCATATTCGCGGCACCTCATAATCAATTTTTTGATAAAAACCTTTCCTTGGACAATTTATCTTCGTACCCCACAAAAATGATGTGAGCTTAGTTTTAGTAAGATCAACCTCTACTTTGATTTTAGCCATGCTTGGTACGTTCTTTTTCTTTTTCGAGTGTCTAAGGTTAAGGGGGCTTTACCAATAAGGCAACAATTTGCTTCAAGTAATTCCATGTGTGGCAATGAAACGCCTGAACAATCGGAGAATCCTCCTCCCGTCACCATTTTTCGAGACATCACTTGCCCATCGAAATCAATTGATCGTTTGTACCACACCTTTTTGCAATCCTCTTCATTTCCGAATTCTAAGAAAACAATACGATGATCATAGACACCAATTTGGACCTTTTCTTTAATTTTCTCGGCAAATCGTTCTTCAATTTGAGGACGGGTTCTTTATGAATTTTCCAACAAGGGTAAATTTGCATTCATCCGCCATATCCCCATAAAATTCTCTGTACTCCATTGTGCTTCGTATAATTAGCCTTAATTGCGGATTCCCAAACTTATTATTGTTAGGGTTACGAGCAAAAATTGCCTTTGCATAGTCACTTTTTTTTTTCTTGAATTGCTTGTGGGGATGTAGAGATGTAGTAGCTTTGTTAATCTCCCCGTACGCGTTGTTTCAGGTCCGGCGTCCCCGTGGGACGGAGCGTGTATCGTAAGTACCGTTAGAGGAAAAACGTATCTATTGTACGGAGAGCATTTTAGGAGAGAGAAAAATATATTGTTGATGGGAGCTCTGTTATTTATAGAGCAAAGTGAAACTCTTCTCAACATTAATGTAATAGCTTCTTAGTTGCCCACTTGGCCACTAAGCTGAGAGCAAGGTCCTAATGAAGACTTGATCAGTACACTAAGTGGGAGGCATTATCTGGTTAACAAATGATAATTGAAATAAAATTATTAAAACTAAAAACAAAGAGGATATATACCAAAAGTAGTTACACATTGACTATAACAATAAACAGAACAAAGAAATGGGGGCATTTTCTTTGTTTCTCAATGCCAGAATCAGTAAGTTGGCCTATGATCTAGAGTTTGACATTACCCCTATCTCCAAAGAAAAGCAAAAGAAGAACAAAAATGCAATGGCTATCAGCAATGGGTTCCTCCCTCCTATACAAACAAAGCCTATTATCAACTCAAAGCCACCTGAAAACACAGAAATTTCAAAACTTTAAACAATATGTTTATGTTATAAATGTTCTGAGTTAAAAATTAAGAAATGTGATACATATTGGTTTGGTTTCAGACCAACTTCTTTTTAATTTTTTTTCCGATTAATACCAAGAAACCTAGTTGGATAATGTGCCACTTTGAGTACAAGAGATCTCAGTAGATTAAAAATGCAGGAAAATCTTCAGCCAAAATATATACTGACTTATTTTACTGTTATCTGATAAGGTTTGAGTGACTTTGAGCAGAGCTTATTTGGGTAACCGACAAGCTTGATTTTTTCCAACTCTGACTTGTAGAAAACTTTCACATTTCTCGCTCAGATGTGTTTAAAATTAACAAAAGAGGCAGTTAAATATGGTACATGAGAAGTAGAGCATAGCCGCATAGGGCAACGCCAAACATCTTCCTGAAAAATCAGTCATCAGACAACATATGGTACATGAAGTAGGCGGTGTTCTTTACATAACTTCTTCAATGGTGCTCCCTATGATCATCCTCCAATTCTCTAGTTGCTGAAATTTCCAAAATTTGGTTTTTCTCATTCCCAGAAAGTAGTAGTTAAGATAAGACTTTCTTAACAGGACAAAAAAATGAGGGCATTTTTTATTGTTTTCTCAATGCCAGAATCAGTAAGTTAGACTTATAATCTAGAGTTGACATTGCCCCTATCTCAAGAGAAAGGCACAAGAACAAAAATGCAATGGCTATCAGCAATGTGCTCCTTCATACAAACAAAGCCTATATACTATATATCACGTCAAAGCCACCTGAAAACACATAACAATCGAAAATTTAAACAATTTTTTTATGTAATAAATGTTCTAAAATACCCTCCACCTATAATAATTGGTGCAAAAATACCCTCTATCCGCCTTTGAGCCCCCAAATACCCCCGCCGTCCGCCCTGTGGGTCTAACATACCCTTATTTCTAATAGCCCCATCTCACTAAATACGTGGCATCATTTAATTAGTTACCCCATGTAATTAACTAAACTCATTAAATTTAATCTAAGTTGACCGGATCCCAACTACCAACCCGACCCGGATCCTCTGTAAACTAATTTTACTGCAGCAATCTGTGTTTGTTGTGGTCTTGCTCCTTCTTTTTAAAGTGTTGCTTGCTGTGATCACAAATTCACAATTCCTAATTAGGTATTGAGGACTTGAAAAGAAGCACTTCCTATGACAATGCATAGCACTTCCTATGACAATGCATACTTTTGCTGAATCTTTTCACTTTTGTTTTGTTATGGAAATACAGAATTTTAGAGAGGTAAGCCTGCATGAGCATTTCCTACATGCCAAATCAGTTTCAATTTTAAGCTCCTTATTGTTATGGGATAAGGCACTATTACCCCCGTACTATCCTCGAAGTTGCTATGACACACCTTACATTTTCCTGGGTCCTATTACCCCCTTTACTCCCCTAAACGCTGATGCCCACTCTTATATGGGAGAGTGACATACACTCTCCTTGCCACATGTGTATTTATTTGTTTTAAAAATAAATTTCAGCTTACGTGTCAATTTTTTTAAAAATAAAATAAAAACTGATTTTTTTTTTAAAAATTGATTTTTAAAACCCCTTTTTTAAATTTTGATTTTTTTTAAAACCCATTTTAAAAAAAAAAAACTGAAAACATGGATTAAAAAACTGAATTTTATTTTAAAAAAATGATTTTTAAAACCAGTTTTAAAATTAAAAAAAATTAAAATTTAATTTTTTTTAGAACCCTTTTTTAAAAAAAAAAAAAAACTGAAAACATGAATTGTTTTAAAATATGGAAAAATGGATTTGTTAAAAATATGGAAAACTTGATTATTTTTTTTAAAATGTCTTAAAAATCTTGATTTTCATGATTTCATTTTCTTAGGACACTTTTATTTTTCAAATGAAATCCGAAAAAAGTGTTTTTCTTGTCAAAATGTGAAAAAACTGAATTTTTATAAAATTTTGGAAAAATTAATCATTTTTTTAAAATGCGGAAAACCCGTTTTTAAAACGTGGAAAACCAGTTTTTAAAACTAAATTTGGAAAACTAGATTTATTTTCATATTTTAAGAAAGTACAGATTTTTAAGAAAAAAAATTAAAATTTTCCGTTTTTTATGTTTCTCACTCTCTCAAAGAGAGTGAAACATACTCTCCTTGCCACGTCAGCGTTTAGGGGGGTAATTATTCCGTTTTAAATAATTTTAGGGGGGTAATAGGACTCAGGAAAAGGTGAGGTGTGTCGTAGCAACTTATGGTATAGTTCAGGGGGGGTAATAGTGCCTTATCCCCATTGTTATAGTTGCAAAAGTTATGATATAAAATTCAAATATCTCAAGTTAGTTGGAGATGGTGCATGTTTTACATGTTCAATAATTTGTACTTACTCAATTATCTTTCTATTGTTTGAGAAATTATTATCTCTATTATCACTTCCATTTTTTAGTGTATGAGGTTATGAACTTATGATTACAAAAAACTAGTACTATGTTGGTATTTAATCCTTTGCAGAAAATGGATTTTAAGTTTCCTTTGGCAGTGTCTTGCAAACACTTTATTTCCATTCTAAGTACTCGCACTTATTGGTTTTTCTGTCATTCAAATTCTGAATACTCACACTTATTTCAATCTTATCATCATCAGACTAAATTACAAGGTCTTTAATTTGGGGCGGATCGGGTTTGTCGGGTTGGTGGGTTGGGATCCAGTCAAGTTAGATTAAATTTAATCAATTTAGTTAATTATATGGGGTAACCAATTAAACGATGCCCACATATTTAATGAGATGAGACTGTTAGAAATAAGGGTGTGTTGGACTCAAAAGGTGGACGGTGGGGATATTTGGGTGCTCAAAGGTGGATGGAGGGTATTTTTGCACCGATTCTAATAATTCGAGGATATTTTAGGCCCTTTTCCGTATAAAGAAATGATATACATATTGTCAGTTTGCTTTGGTTTGGGATCAACTTTATTTTGGATTAATACCAAGAAACCCAATTGGATAAATGCCACTTTGAGTATAAGAGATCTCAGACATTTGACGAATAGTAGAAAAATGCAAGGGCGAAGGGAGCAAAGGGTATTGTGATGGTTCCAAGGTGCGATTTAAATGGTGAGAGTGTTTTGGTTTAATTTGATATATGTCCAGTACAACTTGGTTCGATTTTCTTGAAATAATTCTCATGGTAAATTCTGTACTATTAGTTGGGTGTTTTTCTTGTATTTTTCTTTTATATCATTCTCAAGGTATACGATGTTATTCTTGTGTTTTTCTTTTATATATTGAATGAATTTATACTAATAAATAATAAATGTATAAGAGTATATAAAATTTGAGTAATATGCCGGACACTTGGTGAGAAACCTAAAAAAATAAAAATACATAAACAATAAAATATCTGCTATATGCTTTCATTTATTTAGTTACTTAATTTTTTATCTCTATTTTTTTTTTTTTTACCCCTACCAGGAAGCTCCCTCCTTTTTCTTCCTTGGGGACTCGAATTCCACAACTTTAGGATTGGTAATAGAGCGCGCTTACCACTTCAGTAACCCCTTTTGTCAACTTCTTTTCTCTCATTTATTTGCAATATCGATTTTAGAATTAAGAAATACCGAGAAACAATTTTCATATTTAGAAGGTAATGCACCATCTTTTTTTATACTTTATCTTATATTGTAGTAGTAAACTTTGTTTATTACACTTGATTATCAAAATTTAATATTTATTTTTTAACATACTTATTTATTGTAAGAAGGAACAAGAAAGTCTTATTATTATTGTTCAGAAACCCGACGGACATTCGTAGATTTGTTTGGCGCGAAATTGCAATTGAAGAGTATAAGAAAAAGGAAATCTTAGACCAACTAACACCAATGGTCTAGCAGTAGAATAGTCTCATGCCATGGTACAGACCTGAGTTTGATTCCCAATTGTTGCATATCAGAGTGCTATGAATATTAGGTACTTTAAGAAAACTGAGGGAGTCGATCTGTTTAATTTTTGTTCTCCCGGCTGTTAGAAAATACCGTCTTCCTTTTAATTTTATTTAAACCGATCGAGGTTATGTAAGAATTCTGAGGGAGTCCGTCGATTTTCCTCACCTCGGTAATTATTTTTGGCAGCCCGGATCTTCATATATTGCTTTTGTCCCCCGAAAAAAAGAAGAAAAAAAACATGTATGTTTGGTAGTGTTTCGTCACTAAAAATATGTGATTAGTCCATTTAAATATGATATGTAACTTTTATCACGAAAACTAAATAATTAGTGATGAATTTTCTATTATAGCTAATACTTTTGTGGGTAAAAATCACATTTAACATAGTGGTGGATGAAGTATCATGGTGATATGGAGACATCTTGCTTATTCACATAATTAAGCATATTCATACTATGATTCACACGTATAAAACCACTTACACATATGTATTACATTAAATGTTGTTCATACATGAACAACTTATTACATATCATATTTAAAAGTTTGAATATAATTTGTTTAATTTGTATAGCCAATATATAGTCATAAAAAAGTATTCATTTACTAATCCATCTTCAACTCAGGCAATGATTTCCTTGTCATTTTCTCTTTGAATTTCACGGATTTGAATGCGTAACGCCTTCTTGAAGATTAAACCGGGTTGTCGTATAATATTTCCATCATTTATCACATTCCAACTGAAAATTTGAAATGAAATTAAATAAGACCTTTATACTCATGTGCTGACATTTTCATGGAAAATGTATTCAGGGTAAAATTTTCCTATTAAACAGGATCAGTGAGAATACATACCTGTAATTTTTCAGCAAGTAATAGAGAAAAATGGATGTTTGCACCTTTGAAAGATCAGCTCCAACACACAATCTCATTCCTCCGCCAAACGCCATGAATTTTTTTGATGCACTATGTAATTCCTCGTCCTTTTGAAGTCCAATTTTATAGAAATATATTATATATTTGAAAGTAGAGAACCACGAGAAAAATAAAAATAAATTAATTTATTTTAAATGACCTTCCATCGCCATGGATTAAACGTAAGGGGACTCGCATACTTGGTTGGATCTAGATGAACTGATGATGGACATACCATAAAAATCCATCCTGCCGGAATTGTATATCCTATGATAATATGTTATTCTTGTTGTTAGTACATTTTAGACGAAATTGGAACAATTTAAAAGAAGAGATAAGGGTCAAAAACACACCTCAACAATCACTTTTTTTTTTTTTTTTTTTGTTTTGTGTTTCATACCTAAACTATCCGAAATGAGACTTTTCTACCTAAACTAACACAACATGGCTAGCAAAACATACCTCGACTTATATATGATGGTGTGTGTACTACACTCTCTTTTTTTTGTTTAAAAATCGAGCCACTTGGCACTCCACGTGGATAAAACATTCCACCGTGGCAGAACTAATTGTTAGGTTAAAAGTTAATTCCACGTGGATAATCTGCCCACATTTGCAAAAAACATTCTTCCTCATTTTGACAAGAAAATATGACCAATGAAGAAGATGAAGGGAAACAAAATGAAGGAGAAAATTCGATTAGCTATGAAGAACAAGGCTGATAATGAAGAAGAAATAAATGAGAAAATTTGCACAAGAGAAGAAGAAATGAAGAAAAATGGTCGAGAAATGATGAAGAAGAAGGGGGAGAGTTAAGGTTTTCATAGAATTAATTGGAGATTAAAAAAAAAAACAATAATGAGTCAGCTCATATATAACTGTTACACATGCCAAATGGACGAATTTTTTTGAGAAAATTATGCTCCACGCGCATTTTGATGTTTGAGGTCAAACATTTAGTCTAGTCAGCGTTCAGGTGTGTTTTGCTAACTATCTGGTGATAGTTTAAGTAAAAAAGTCTCACTTCGGATAGTTCAGGTATGAAACACAAAGAAAAGTGATAGTTAAAATATGTTTTTGATCCTTATCTCTAAAAAGAATGAAGAAGCATAATAAACAACACGTAAACGAAAAATTTTACTATGTGTGAGGAATGCCAAGTCATACTTGTGTGAGGCATTTGCTTGATTGGCAAATGGACTGATGTAGATCCCACTTTCCAAGCAATCAAAGACTCATATTCCATTTTTCTCTATTTGCAGTTCACTATTTGGTTTTTTCCTTTCTTTTGTGCAACGCCTCTTCACTATTTTATACTCCTTCCGGATCAAAAAAAGAGTCCATTTAGCCATTTACACATCCCTTAAGAAACTACTCACTCCAAGAAAAAAAATATGTAAATTGATTAAATTACCCCTAATTAAATAGACATTGGGATTTGATCACATAACACTTAATAGGGGTAAATCTGGAAAGATAAGGTAAATTATTTCTTGATTTAATAAGTGGACACTTTTTTTTACCCAAGAAAAAAAGGCTAAGTGGACACTTTTTTTTATCCGGAGGAAGTATCAATTATTTCTCTATTTTCTTAAATTTTCACGCTCTTTCTTATAGTCCTATCAAACAAATGGATCGATATCATTATTATTTATTCATCTACCTTTCTTTATTCATAGACTCTTCTGTCCTTTCACAAATTCATATGGTTGGCTTTTTCTTTTGCCATTAATCCATGTACTCCTCAACCAAAACAACAAGGAAAAAGAAATCCTTGTACTCCAGAACAAAAATTTAAATATGTGAAAGTTTTCATTTCACATTTCAAACAATTAAATCAAACCCCAAAGGACCTCAAAAAGATAAATTTTGAATAAGAAACTCACACAAAATTTATATTTGCGATATTCACCGAATAGACACCAATGCGACAATAAAACTACTCCCTCAGTCTCTAAAAGATTGTCTTGATTCGAATTATGGGTCAAACTAACTAATAATCATTGTAAATTCAGACGTAAAATCTTTAATATTTTTGAAATAAAATTACATATTTAGAAACTACATAAAAAGTATTATAAGTCACAATAGTTAACAATTCAAAATATTTAGAAAGTATTTGAAAAAATTATCGTCAGAGAAAATATCTTTGACTGTCCAAATAGTAACTAAGATAGTCTTCACCAAATTAAAGTCACATAACTATATTTTCCAAACAAGAAAATCACAAAAAAATTCACCTTACTACAAGAAAGTCACAATTGCTCGAAAACCCAACCTTCCAATTAGTGATAAATTTTCACTCTACATTTTAACTTTTTATTTTATTTTTAATCTAACAAGTACGGATCCAATTAACAGAGGACCGACTTGACTCAATTTTTTAACCTTTCGATAGGTGATAGATAATCCATCAAAAAAGTTATAATTATATAACTATTTATAAAAATTTATCCGTCTTGTAGAAATTTTTAGGAAACACAGAAAAAAATCTGGATTGATATTAATCCATTTACGTCTATTTGATTTTGATAAAAGAAAAGCAAGACTGAAAAGAGAAGTGGAGACAAAATACAGAAGAGGATTGGAGAATTTGAGGAAATGAAGCTAAGAGAGAGAGAGTGCTGACAAGGGTACCCACAAAACATTTGTCAAAAGCAAAGGGTGCCCTGTGTTATATCCCGTATTTTTGGACCAGGAAATTGAACCGTCCAACATGAGCAATTTTACCGAGGCCGTAGGATTTGGTCATAATCAAGCATGAAAATCAAGAACTCGGCGTATACAAGAAATGAAATCCCGAAATGATTTAAGATGGAAAAGTGTGACGACGATGATTGCAAATAATATTTTACGTATGGCAAATGAAGCTATGGACTAATGTTATATTACATGATTATGATAATGAGTATATGAAGTGTGTTAAAAGTGATCCATGTTTAAGTGCATTGAGATCAAGAAATTAATTATGATATTAATTAAAGCTTAATGGATAAGTATTTTTGGTGGATTGCCACATGGCCTAAATTAGGCCAATAGGTGGCATGAGTTGGTGCAAAAAGGAATTGTTGAGTCAATTGATTATTAACGTGCATAAGGGACACATGGCAAGTCATAAAGTGTCAACATTGGACCTTATAATTCTTTTCTTACTATGTCACGTTTTGGAAGTCAATTAGGAGAGATTACTTTAGTTGCTTTTAGGTGGATTAGATGAGAAAAAGAAAATGAAACTGAAAATTTCCTTGGCAGCAACGTGATTCTATCTATATAAAGTTAATTTCATGGTTTCCATATATATGGAGTTGATTTCATGGAACCAGCAACGTTTCAGCTATCTATGGAGAAAATATGTATTTTCCTTCTTCTCAACTTAAAGTAGTAGAAGTCCTCGTAAGGAAAATATGGGCAGCAAGGTTATCCAATGTTGTTACGAGTTGCACTCACCATTTCGATCTCGTTATTCCATTTTATCGTGTTGTTGAATCCGGGCTTTCTTCAAGTGAAGTAAGGTGGAAAAAGAGTACTTCTTTGCATATAAGGTGAGAAATCCTCTCTCATAGATGTATTTTATTTATCCAAGTCGTATCTACATTGCTAGATGAAAGAAATACGAAAATTATATCGGACATCGAATAAATTCGTGTTGTAGTTCGGTGGACTGTTTTGGGAGATCGTTCTTATGAAATTATATGAATGGAAATTAATTGAATAACCTGGAGGTGTTGTTGTTGTTGTTGTTAATATTGTTGAGAAATTTCGGAATGAAGATGGGATTTAAAACTATTGTTTAATTGACAAGCAGAGCTTACCGCTCGTCGCACTATTGTTTGAATTATTGAAACTATTTTATATTGTTGAGGGGCTGGATCAATGGGATTAATTATTGATGTTGTTAATACGGTTGTTGGTATTGTTGTTGATGATTATGCTGAGTTGAATTCTCGGGATTTGTTGAATTTATAAAGGAAATGCTGTCCGAATTTCTATAAATGAAGTGCTAGCTTAGGATTGGATTCCTAAGTACCTATAGCTAATGTTTGGTATCTACTGACGTTGATGTAGATCTTGGGAAGCCCGAGACTTAAGTTTGGATTAGCTTAAGAAGCGGACAAGGTATGTAAAGCTTACCCTTTCCTTCTTTTGGCATGTCTTAGACGAAAGTAAGATATGACACGATTTGTGCCTTGGGGTAACTCCATTCTTAAGTGCCGAGCATGTTTATGATTTATATTTGCTTCTTGATGTTGGCATCCTTAATATGGTCAAGCTATGGTCCTTATGTCCTTGATATGATTGGATTCAAAATGTTGTATAAACGGTTTTGTTCCTATAGAATCCTATGTCTAAAAATGTCCGTAACTTTCATAGACAGAACCGGATTGCTTGATATGCTCGTAAATGATTCCATAACGTATAATGACTTTAATTTTCATAGGCGGACTCGGATTGGTTTGATGCACCGTCCGTGGGCCCCGAGACTTTTCTATGTTTGGCTCTAACGATTTATTTTTTGAAAGAACTTAAGGTGGCTATCATTCCGACCCCCGAGTATGATTACTTATTTATCCGTCGGGTTTGAAATGAAGATTTTTATGCATATGATTTTGATACGTAACTATGATTTCTAAAGCTCTATTTGATGTGTTCCCGAGTGATATGCGGAAGAAACTTGATTCGACTACTTTGTCTTGGTTTTTAAATAATAGTTCGCTTTGATTATTCTGTTGGGTTTGTAATGACGTCTCATATGCATGTGGTTACTCACGATTCTGCTCGTGCATTCTGTTATTACATCCTTCGCCGAGTCCCGGGCCGGTATGTTATCGTGCGCACTATGCTATATTTCGAAGTATGATGTGTTTTTCGAAGTATGATGTGATATGATGTATGATGTGATACGGAGTATGATGTGTTCGGAGGTATACAATATTCCGAAGTATGATGTGTTGTGACGCCAAAGATGGAGTGGCGACCACGTTCTGTCCGCCGGGTCCCATTATGGACCGTGTGTGATATATGATGTGATATATGATATGATATATGATATGATATGATGATATGATGATTCTGTTTACCGAGTCCCTCACTGGAGGGCCGGGACACGTTATATGATGTACATATGTATTCTGGAGTGTGATCAGTTGGCATCAGAGCCGGTGGTGGGGCAAACCCAATGGTGGGGCAAACCCAATGGTGGGGCAAACCCAATGATGAGGCAAAATTCCACATTGGTTTAGGCAAATCCCACATTGGTTTAGGCAAATCCCACACTGGTTTAGGCAAATCCCACATTGGTTTAGGCGAATCCCACATCGGTTAATGTCATCTCATATGGTAAGTTATGATAGGCCAAACCCATCGACAAACATCTGTGGTCATCCACTTCTTTCACTTGAGCACCTAAAGTGGCCCTTGTTCCATTTAGACACTTCAGGTGGGTCATTCCTATTCCACTTAGACACTTTTTGCACCGTTATCGGAGCAAAACCAACACCAGTCGTCTCCTACGTGGATTAAGTGGCCAATCAAATTATGCCAACTCATTTAAATTGTACCAACTCAATTAAATTGTGCCAACTCATTTTAATTGTAAATTCACTAATTTGTAAATTCGTGGAGTTTTGACCATTAAAAATTGGGGCTTTTGGGCTGGTTGGATGTGCAATGAGGTGGCGCCCCCTTTGGTGTTGATTTTGCTCCGATAACGGTGCAAAAAGTGTCTAAGTGAAATAGGAATGACCCACCTGAAGTGTTTAAATGGAACAAGGGTCACTTTAGGTGCTCAAGTGAAAGAAGTGGACGACCACAGGTGTTTGTCGATGGGTTTGGCCGTTATGATATTATGATGTGTTACGGTATGAACATGATGATTATTCGCTTATGTCACTCAGTTCCATTATGGGCTGGATATGATACATGACGTTGATACGCATGATTTGTATTTCAGGAATAAGCATTTTGGCATTCGATTATTATATTTGTCTTCGTACCTCGATGTAAGATTTGTGTTTTAGATGCAAGCATTTTGGTATTCGGTTATTATGCCCACTTTCGTACTCCTTACTTCGGTTATGACCTCGTTTTACGTATGCCATGCTTTACATGCTCGATATTCCGTACTTGACCCCCTTTCTTCGGGGTCTGCGTTTCGTGCCACGCAGGTATATACGGATGAGTAGAAGATGTTCCGGCGGAATTGGCGAGCTCCATTTTCTCCCGGAGTGCTGCTGAGTCAGAATGTTAGAGTTGTGGTACTTTGGGTCATGTTAGAGACTTTGCAGACAGAGTCGAGTGTATGATATGTCAGTTTGTACGCGGCTATGTGGGCCGATATATCATTATGCATTATGTTACAGATTTGTTTTGCGAGCGGCTATATAAGCCGATGTACTGTTGTGCATTATATTACAGATTTCATACGATTGCGATTTTTATTTGATTTGAAAAAGATGAACAACATGTTTGTTTTCCGAAAAATTTTCATTATGTACTTATGTCATGATTTAAGGGCCGACAAGCATGTTTATGAGTATTGCGAGAGTCGGCGGGTTCGCTCGGCCAAGTAGGGTCGGGTGCCCATCATGCCCTATCGGAAATTAGGGTGTGACACCCTGGTTTCGGAGAGAGGCGAAGGAGAAACAAATAGCACCAAGGAAAAGGATGGGTAATAAAAATGGGGCCCACACACTACTTTTTCAAAAAATAATCTCCTCACACGCCAAGTCATATTTGTGCCTCACCCACCATAAAACTTTTCCTCTTGCTATAGCATTACGTACTAAGTACTAAGAGGTCGTTTGGTAGAAGGTATAAGCTGGGATATTTCAGTATTAATTTTTTATACCATATTTAATAGAAGGTATAAATTTATCCTGAAATAAATTTATACCTTGTACCAAATAAAGTATAAAATGCATCCCATGGTATAAGCTGGGATATACCTTCTTATACCACTTATCCTGAGACTATTTTATACCATCTCCTAGATGGTATAAAATAGTCCCAAGATATGGAATAAATTAGTTCGGAATTATAATCCCGGTAATTTTAGCCATGCACCAAATGACCACTAACAGTTAAAAACGTATATAGAGGTTTACAATTATTTATTTATTTATTGATTTTCTATTTATTTGGGACTTCACTTCATGTGCATTTTTATTTTCTGATCTTTTCTTGTAATTTTTCCCGGAAAAAATATGGAGAGGGAAATTGTTTTTATTAAAGTTTAACTGTTATATATATACATTAACTGTGAAAAATGCCTTTTAGCTATTGGGTCACCTAATAACCAATTTCATGTAACTTTTTTATTTCCAAAATAAGCATGAATTTGTAACCTACAAAGATGGAAAGTGACTGTTTAAGTCGGTAAAAAAATGTAAATCATGTAAAGAAAAACAAGAAATAGTAACTTGATTGCAGCTATTATCATGAACTGAGCACTGAATATTTGCTTCAATTTACTTCGCATGTGCTCCTTTTTATTAAATAAAATCCAGTTTTTTTTCATTTTGAAAGAAGTAGACCTAACTATGATTACGGGAGTTTACCAAAAAAAAAAAAAGTTCAAAAAAAAAAAAAAAAAAATCTATGACTAAGGGAAGGAGCTATTTTGAATTGGTTGGCTTAATTGCGTCCTTCATGAAACCACTTCGTAGACAATTAAAGAAAATTGATGTGGAACATCGTTTTGTAATTTTGGTAATATATAGTAGCTCCCCTATAGTTTATTCTTTTGTAAAGAGGGGAACCCTCTGAGAATATTGTTCAATAGCTAGCGATTCTTTTATCATGAGATGATATTAAGATCTGCATATAATAAAATATTACCTTTGATATCCACATCCTTTAGTACTATTCTAAAAATTCCTGGGACGATATTTGCAAGCCTTACTGTCTCATTTGTAACCTGTAATACATATCAAGTATATATAGACACATAAAAACACAAGTTCAAAAAAAAAAAAAAAAAAAAAACTAATCGACATCTATTCTGTAGTTAATATATATTAATCTCGTTGGGTTCTAATATTAGTATTAATTTTCTGCGTATATTCATGCAAGTGTGAGATTTTATTGTTACACGTGTAACAGGAATAGATATAAGGGTTAATTAGAATTAAATTTCCTCAACAAGGACGTGAAAAAGCTTCATAACAAAATGGCAAGGAGAATCGTATTTTCTTGAAAATTTTAAACTAATATTAAAGTGCAACTAATTTAGCTTGATAAAAGCAAAAATTCACTAACTCCTAATAATAACAAATTCTCGAGCAGATAAGGAAAAAATTTACCATTTGCGTGAAGGTCATCGACTTGTATTCAACCCATGAAATTGGGGCGTCCTTGTCTACTCGATTTCTACGAATTTGCCCATGTTCTTCCTGCGAAATGTTATGGTAGTAAATTACTTGAAGGAACCTAATTATAAAAAAGATAAAAGATAGAATAAGGGAGCAGGGAGCACTCTATTATATTAACGTAGCTAGGATACAAACCATCAGTTGTCCTAAAACGTCAGGACGATCTTTCAAGTGTTTAAGGAGTAGCGTAATGGAGGAAGAAGTGGTTTCATAAGCAGCAAATATAAGTAAAAAGATTGCATCCACGGCAATTGCTTCAGTTAGAAGTGCTTCATCATTGTCCACTTCTTGAAATAGGTAATCTAAGAAATCTTTCTCATCTCTTTTCTCCTTGGATAGCTTCCTTTTCTTGAAAATGTCTTTGATCACCTTTACAGCATTTTTACGCCCCTGACTCACGAAATAAATTACACAGATATAAGTGCACCCGCCCCAAATAGTATTCATTTCGTCGAACTGAATTTGTTTCGATATAAGTATTAAAAGTTTAAGAAAAACAACTAGTGTTTATTATACTCTAATACTCCATTAATCGAATCCACCCTTATTGTTGCAATTAATGGAGTGTTAATTAAGTGAAATGCTTTTAAGAGAGATGAAGAACGGTTGTTTAAACAAATAATTAAGCTACAGTCAAACCTCTCTATAATGGCAGTGTTTGTTCAAATATTTCATGGTTGCTATAGTGAGGTATTGTTATGTATATATGGCATTTGATCTATAGATCTCATTTAGTTGTTATAAACAAACATACGGAAACAATTATTTTTTTGTGCTTTTTATGTTGTAAATGAAAACAATATACTTGTTAATTTTAAATTCTCAATTGATTTTCATAGCTTGAAAAGACTAATAAATCCATAACTAGTTGTACCATACCGATAAAAAATTAAAATCTAAGGAACATATGCATTTAAAATTAATTGAGAATTTAAATATTTCAAGTTTGACGTAAGAATTCTACAATTGTAGGTTGTTTAGTAAATTCCAGTCTCTTAGTGATGGTTGAATTGACGAAGAATTTTGTCCAAAATTTCAAAGAAAAGAGAAGTCAATAGCTTCCACTTAAAGGTTGTCCAAGAACTTAACAGTTGACTCTTCTATCTCCAAGTAGCAGTAGGTTGAGGTTCTTTATCAACACTTTTGTTGTCACATAATATATTTCTTACAAAATATTATTACACAATATTTGATTATAACGGTTAAATAGAGGTAATTTACAAAGGGTGTACCACTGTATATAATGGATGACATTACTGTTATAGGTAGGAGATTGTCATAGAGAAGTAAAATATAACATGAAAAATCAGTTCCGGAGAAAATCAGGCCGTTATAATGAAATGTTGGTATAACGAATGACAACTATAGAGAGGTTTGACTGTATAAGCTTATAATTAAGGCTATTAACTTTTTTCGAAGGAGTTTACAAAAATCATTTAAAATATATTGTAATTGGATACAGTACCTGTAAACATGCATGGAAAGCTGTTCCTGGCACATTGATAGGGAATGAGAGAAAGCCATTGTAAAAAGCTTTGTAATGTTCTCTTAATTCCAACGCCTCTTGTTCATCGCAACCAAGGATCTTTCCCGCAAAAAATATGAATAGCATCTAAAATATAGTAAATATACCAACTTAAGCAGCAAATCAAATTGTCTTGATATACCGATGTGCATGCCAATTAGTTTAGCCACTATACAGATTCAGGGGTGGAGTTGGGGCCTTGGGGGCGCAAGAAGTTCATCCGAATTTCTTTTGTTGGAAAATTACATTATATATATATATATATATATATATATAAAGTTAAAAATATTATTTATATATGTTTTTTCCCAAAAACCATATTGGTGTGGTTGGTTTTGGGGGGTTTGGGGACGGGGGGGGGGGTGTTGCTGTTCATTAAGTCAATAAAGTGTTGAATTCTTTTGGCTTTTTGGTGTGTTTATTTGTATTTTGCATACCTTAATGAAAAGTCCTGGCTCTCCACTAGGGGCGGAGCCAAGAAGCGGGATTCTGAACCCCTTCGGTGGAAAATTACATTGTTTATACATGGCTCAATTATTTTTTATGTATATACAAATATAGTAGATGTTGAACCCTCTATGGCTTCATCGTGTATTTACTTCTTTATATTTTGAGCCGCTTAGTGAAAATTCTGGTTACGCCACCGTTACAGTGACAAATGAAATAAAAGGAAGAGAAAAGAAAGGAGAAGGTTGAGTTAATTAGAGAGAATCACAATTGCAGCTGCTTCTTTGATGTCAACCTCGCCACGCCTAGCCCAGCAATGCAAGTGTTTACGAGTTACGAGATCAATTTCAGATAATAAATCTCTCTTTAGCCTTTCTGGGCCGATAAGAGAGAGAATAAAACTCCTGAGGTATTTATGGACAACCCCGTCATTAGCAATCAATCCTTGCATGCCAGTGAGTTCAATAGCACTCTTTGTGTACCAGCACCGGAAGAGCTTTTCTTCTTGTTGGAAGACATAGTGATTGATTTCTGGATCAGTGGATATAACCACTGGCTGCCCAAGTACACTTGTTTTAAACAGTGTCCCGTACCTGAAAAGGAAGTTGGCCGATTAATTACACTAACAATTACGTACTATATAAGATGAAGAAAAAAGAGAGAAATTAAAGCCGTTTAATGAAAACTAATTAACCTTGCAGTCCTTTTGGCAATGAAGGGTGGAATTCCTTGATAGGAATGGGAAGAGAAATATTGAAAGGACTCTCCAATGATGGGAAGTCCCATGGAGCCAGGAGGCAGAATCCCTCTGCATTTGGGATTCTTCCATTTGTAAACCCAATGACTTATTCCTATAACTATTACTCCTACTGCCCATAAACCGATAATATTCCACATTTTTCCTTTTGTTTTCGGATCTCATTAGACTCAAGAGGGGAACGCCCTACTTATAGGCGTGCATGTCTTTCTTTCTCCGGAAAATGGTAAAAAAAATCCTTTGAATACCCTCTGTTTGATTTTTGCTCCAATAAAATATAAGTAATTAATAGATTATATTTTATTTTTCATAAAAAATAAAAAGAAAAAAGAAAAGCCCGGTGCACTAAGCTTCCGCTACGCGCGGGGTCTGGGGAAGGGCCGGACCACAAGTGTCTATTGTACGCAGTCTTACTCTGCATTTCTGCAAGAGTTTGTTTCCATGCTCGATAATAGATATTTTAGTAAGGCTGTCATATGTAATGGCGGATTATGATGTGTTCTTTTTTGTTTGTTTATGTAAGAAATATGTTATAGCTAAACTGTTTTTAAAAGTATATACCTAGATTTAGTAACAGTACAAGTTTAACATAAAAATGAATAATTAAATAATGAAACTTGTGAATATTCATAAGGCATCAAAAATGTATATTTTATGTAATTAAAGGTTAAATGTATTTAGTCAAATATTACCAAGACTAAATTTGAAATTTATCAATAAGTAAGCAAGGACTAAATTTGAAATTTATCCATAACTAAGGGGCAAACGAGGCTTTCAACCCAATTAATTACTAAGATATTTAGGGCCTGTTTGGAAAGCCACCCAGGTAATTGGAATTGGGTGTAATTACACAGTTTGACCTGTTTGTTTGACCAAATAATTACTTGGTTAGGTAGGAATTGGGTGTAATTGAGAGGGTGTAATTACACTCTCCAATTCTCAAGAGAGGGTTGAGAATTGGGTGTAATTACGCCCTGTAATTACAGGGTTACTTTTTAGTTTCTTTCTTTTTTGTTTTATTTTTATATTTTTTTAATTTATTTTTATTTCTATTATTTTAATTTCTTTTTTATTTTTAATTATTTTTATTTTTAAAATATATTTTTCTTTTTATATTATTTATCTTTCATTTCCTTTTTTTCTCATACCCAATATTTACTTCTTGTGATTCCGCGTAATTGCTCGTATTTTTATTTTATTTTATTCATTTAGCATAATTGTGTTATTATTCTAATTTTTGAAACTACACCTATTGGTATTAGAAAGAATGAGTCCTTAACAACTTGGCATATAATGAGTGATCTTATTAAATGTTATAGACTTATATTTTCCATTTCTTTTAAATTATATTTACTTAAGTTACGTTGGAACTTACTTATGTAATATTTGAATTTGACATGAGGGAATTAGTTAAACTTCTCCTTTTTCTTTTTTTTTGGATTTTGAATTTAGGTTATATTTTCGATTCTAATTTATTTGTTTTAGTACTATTGTCTTGTTCTTTCACATTGCATGTTGTTTATTTTTCACTTACAGTTGATAGATTTTTTTGTCAAATGTTTGAATAATGTTATGGCATTATATTTATAACTATTAATTTTTTTGTCAAACATTCAAGCCAAGATGTTCTCACAAAAAAGTCTGCTTTTAAGTGTTATAATTAATTTAAATTAAAATATTATTAATTTGAAAAATATATATCAATTATTTTTTACAATATTAGTTACAAATATATGGTTATTAATTAATATATTTTCAAGAAATAATGTGTTGTTATATACATTATTTAATATCATTTATAAAGCACATATTTTTCAAGTATTAATTTTTAATTTTTGATAATTAAATTTTGTTTTTAATTTAAACTAACTGTATAATTACACTTGTGCAACCAAACAATATGCTTGTAATTACGTGATGACAAATAAATAGGTAGTTGTAATTGCAATACTGTGTAATTAATAGGTTGTGTAATTACTACCCTAGTAATTACACCAATTCCAATTACCATGTGGCATTCCAAACAGACCCTTATAGTTTTGTCATTGTAAAAGTGAATAAGAACACGTTAATTGAAATTATTTCCCATTCTAGACGATACACAATTCAAATAAACCAAGATGAATGTGTACGTACTAGATGGTGCGATTAAGATTGAAATATTTTTTTTTTTGCAAAAAATAGGTTAATCTTAAATATTGAAATTATTTTAGCAACAAGTAGGTTAATCAATGTTTTACTTAGTTTAAAAAAAAAAAAAAAAAAAAAAAAAAAAAAAACTGATTAAATTAACACTAATCATTAAAGCTTCTTTTTGTTTAAATTTTTATTTTTCTTTAAAATATTTATAATGAAATGATATTTCTTTCAAATTTTCTTTATTTTAAGTGGATATTCCACTCAGATTGTGGGGCCCGTGCGGTTGCATCTAGTAAGTAAACACATAAGGAGAAGATATACAAATTTAAAAACAAATATATATAGGAAAATATACACCCATAAAAATCACAATCCAAATAGCTATATCCATTTTTATAGTTCATCGAGAAAGTAAAAATAATTGAAAACTTGCAAATAATTACTTTTTTGGCTAATCAAATGATTTAATCAACAAACTCTATTTACAATACATAAGACATATTTGTAAAAAAATAAAGCAGCATAGATATTAATATGCACTATGGTCTTTCCAAAATCCACATCTAAGCTCTGCAAAAATACATTAATTAATGGAAAAATTAGAGGGGGGAAAAGCGAGCGAGCACACACATAAAATAAAAACATTATTCAGCAAGGATTCACTCGAAGAATTCAATTCAAGATTAACTATGCATAAAGAGCAAAACAGTGGAAAGAATATGAAAGCGTAGCCATTTTCTAAAAGAATGAAACATCACCCCTGATATTATAACAACTTGATTATAAGAAGACAAGACTGACCATATCAATGAAAATGGTTTCATCAGCTTGCCCAAGAAATAAACAATAAGCTTATCTAGGAAATGAGTGGGCATGTAAACAACGTACCTCCGAATAAATTGATGGGGTAGGGATCCAGTGGCGGAGCCACATGCATTTAAGGGCTCTTCGCCGAAAAATTACACTATGTAAATATGTAAAAAGAACTTTTTTATGTATATATACTACCCCTTAGTAAAAATCCTAAGTAAAGCACAAAAGGTATAGGATAGGTTGGGGTAATAAACATTGACACTTGTGTTATTTACGATAATGAATACGAAAGATTGGAATAGCAATAACTAAGTTAATTATACTTACAATAAATGACAGAAAAAAATAGAGGGGAAGCAAAAAAAAGGGGGAGAAAAAAGATTGAATTGACTGAATGAAGAAAGGGAATAGAAAGAAGCCAAAAAGAGAAATTCTTGGCCAAAGAGCCAAAGAACTATGCCACGCTTCAGATTATAAACCAGAATATGTACTCCAACAACAACAACATACTCAGTGTAATCTCATACGTAATCCTATAAGTGGGGTCTGAATTGGGTACATAGAATGTGCGCAGACCATTACCCTACGTTGGTAGGTAGAGAGACTGTTTCCGGTAGACCCTCGGCTCAGGGGCGGAGCCAGTAAGGACCAAGGGAGTTCATCCGAACCTCGAGTCCCTTCGGCGAAAAATTACAGTGTATATACAAGGTGAAAAACATTATTTTTATATATATATAGTAGATGTTGAACCCCCTTGGCTTCTTCATTTGTCTACTTCTTTATATCTTTGAACCCCCTTAATTAAAATCCTGGCTCCGGCACTGCTTCGGCTCAAGGAAAAACATTTTGTAAAGCGAGTTGGAAAAGGAAATATAACTTAAGTGAACAAAATTATATATTCCTCCATCTCAAATTATCTGTCATAATTTCTAAAAAATAGTTGTCTCAAAGTATTTGTCTTTTTAGAAGTTCAAGAGAAAATTAATTATTTTTTTTCATTTCACCCTTAGTAATTATTGTTCTTGAAGACTACAAGCACCTCAATTATGGGTTGATATTATGATTGGACAAATACCAATGAAGGGTAAGTTAGTTAAAAAAAACCTCCTAATTAATATCTCTAGGAGGGTGAAAAAAGAGAACCACGACAGATAATTTGAGATGGAAGGAGTATAATATACCCTGGACTACATGATTTAGAGCATCTCATTTTTACCCTCGTCGATATCAAAATGGCTCAATTTTGCCCTTTTGTGCTAACGACAACAGTATAAAGGATAATGTCACGACCCAACCCCGTAGGCCGCGACTAGCGCCCGAACTGGGCACCCGTACGTACCAAAAGCCGAGAATAGTAACTCAGATATTTAGAAAAAATTTGGGCAGAGTTTCCTCTGTTTTTCTTACTAACCAAAATTTACCTGCACACAGAAAATACCAACAAAGGCCACACAGGGCCAACATAGCCATATACATATATATAGGCGGCGACAAGCCGCGCGGTGAATAAACCGCCCCAAACATACAATACGTGCATATAGGCGTACGGACATAGCCACGCCCGCGGACATGTCTACGGACCTCTACACGAGTAACAAAATCATATGACGGGACGGGGCCCCGCCGTGCCACGAACAAATATACACAAAATGTAACAAAGGTTGTACCAAAATGCGGGCTCTAGGACAAGGGAGCTCTTCAAGATAGGCGGACGGGAACCCTAAGTGGCGGCTCACTAAAATGTGTATCGGCACACACGCGGCATGAAACGCAACCCCGAAGAAAGGGGTCGGTGCGAAATATGTGCGAGTATGTAAAGCGATAAACACAATAGCCGAATCATACGGAAACAAAGAGGACAAATAGGTAATACGATGCCGGATCTCATAAAACTTACCTTGAACGTAACTCGTGCTTTTCAAAATCATTAATGGGTGAGCATCATAATCAAAGAAATCATCATGAACATAGGTATACATAACATGCCCCGCCCTCAAATGAGGGGCGCGGTAAGTAAAATCATCATGTATATGCATATAACGTGCCCCCGACCCTCTAGTGAGGGACGCGGTGAAAGGAATCATCATATGCCATCACGGCCACCTCCCCGTCATCACATCATCATCATATGTATATATATATATATATATATATATATATATGCCCCGCCCCTCTAGTGAGGGACGCGGTGGTGTGCGGTTGGAATTGCACGAATACGTACCCGGCCGGGACGCGGTGAAAGATGTCATAACGACTCGCACGAGCGGAGTAGTGAGAAAACCATATGCAAAATAAAATATAGTACATTTACGGAGACTCGGTATCATAATTCGGATGACAAACCATATGACGAAGCGGGTAGTAACCATAGTGTATGCATTTCGGATATCACAATAGCATATGTCAAAATAAGCTTTTTGTAATCATGTTCATGTTTCAAAATACATTATGGGGCTTATCAAAATAATTCAAACGAATGTCATATAATAGTTAGGAGAGTAGCCAAGAGTTTTCCTTTGAACTTTATTCCAAAATAAGCCAAACGGAACAAATCAGAAAATCCGGGGAAGTGGGCCCACCTCGGGCTGAATGAGGTGGCGTACATAATTTTACGTACGTTACATTTCATGATGTCACTGGTGAGGGTTTTAGGGTAGTCGGGTCTTATTTGTACAAGTTCTAAACGTTTAGGCAATTTTTCTAACTATTCGTAACATATTCAATTCAATTCTACTCAATGAAAAGGGGCGTTTTTAGACGTAGATTCCGAAGAATAGAGAGGTCCCCGAGGTCCAAATCCAATCCTATTACATCTAAGACATGCCAAGAGAAGAATAGGTAGAGCTTTACATACCTTTTATGCTCCTTACGCCTTTCCAAATTCACTTCCCGTTTCGCCAAAAATGCAAATGGTCACATTGACCGGTTACTATTCATGAGACTTACAATTTCCAAGCTTAACCAACATTGTTCTATAAAAATTTGGGCAGCATCTCCCCTATACATATAGCATCCCCGAGATTCAACTCGGCTCAAAATGATCAACAACAACCCAACAACAACACCAAGAACATCAACAACCACAACACAACACAATACAATACACAACTAGTCTTCTCTTAACATAATGCAATAACTTCCATCCCGACTTCAAATTTTCAAATCAACACCATCATACTCACATTCATTACTAATCAAAATCATTACAATGCCATTCGAAACATTTCATATCATTTCTACACTATATACACAAGATATACAAAATATACACACCTTCCACCAAAGCCATAGTTTATCCAATTCTTCTAATCTTTAACATACACATTCATAACACATTTTCATCTTCTAAGTTCATCAACGATCATCATAATTTGCACCTTAACAACTTAATCCCATAATGTCATAAAATCATAAGAAAACGACATAAGTTCCCACATTCCATTTCAATGCAACTTACATCATTTTTCCTACACTTACAATGCAAGGATCACAACAACGCAATTAACATATTAAACAACATTAATCCATTTCCATTTCATCATGCATGTTCCCACGGCTAACATGGAGATTTTCCAACTTTCACCAAATTCATTCAACTTTCATTTCCAATATTAATTCCACCACTCACAACTAGAATACAACTCGCTTGTGAATATACAATATATATACACACGCGGCCACACTCCTATCTTCACACCCACTTTACAAACTTCCATATTTCCATACTTTCTACTCATTTCTACATACTACAACATAAACAAAGGCTTTATAACATATAAAAGGGAATGAATCCTTACCTTTTCCTCCAATCTTCTTTACTTGCCCAAGTTGTTAAAAAACGTAACGAAACCGGCGGTCTATCTTCCGAAATAACTACGCCACGTTGTAGAGGGACCTTGAATTAGTAGGAATTCAACAAGAAAATAATTTTAGAGGCAAGATTTTGAGGGGTGAATTTCCTATGGCCAAACCCGAAATGGTCCCTTTGGGTGTTCTTGGTTTTTCTTCTTTCTCTTCTTTCTTTGTTTCTTGAAAATTTTATTAGATAATGACCATTTATAATTAATTAGCACATGGAAATATTCATTAAAACCATGGGTTGGGCCTCACTTGGCCGGCCACCCCTTAAACATTGGGCCTAAATTTTCATTTTATTTTTTGGGCCAACTCGGTTGATCCCAGTTGGGCCTAGCCCACTGACCTTTCGACCTTAAAACGTTCGTATCTCCTTGTACCGACATCACCTGGGAACCCACGACCTATGGATGGAAAGCTGATTCAATTATCTACAACTTCTATTTCTTGGTATTTTCCCAAATTCCAAACTTATAATACCGTTTTTCCCCTCAAAGTCAGGTCACCCAAAACGTTTTCTTAAAAATATTCGTTTGGAGGGCTTCCACTTTGATTTGGCCCAAGGGTACTTCATGAGTTGTGTTCAACTTTACATATGTGATTCATATGACTTTACAGAGGTTCCAAAAAAAAAAAAATCTCGGTGTGTGGGCCCCACCCCAGTAGATAATCCGAGGTTCAAAAATACGGGATATAACAGATAAATTTAGATCATTTGTAAGTTCAAGGGAAAATGTGGATCATCCGCAAATTTTAAAGACAAACTATTTACTTCTCTCCTACCTAGCTAGAAGCAAAGAGTATTTGGTTGTTTTAACTAAAAGATTTCCTACAATTTGACATAGCAACTATTTCGAATTTAGTTTGGATAAATCAAATAAAGAACGTCGAAAGACAACGAAAAATCATAATTAAGTTAGGATTAAATCCAAAAATGATCAACGTTGCAGTTCCAGCTAACATGATTTGCAGCTTACAGGAGACGAAATTTGAAGCATGCTAAAAAATGTTTATTCTGTATACGGTAAAAACCAGATGTATGCAAAGACGGTGAGACCGGGGGACGAGATAAGAAGAGACGAGGCATAGTCACGAGTCTTCCTTCGGACTAGTGGAATTGCACCGGTTGCGGCCGATCGAGAAAAGTGAAACAAATCTGTTTAGTCCGGTATCCCCGGACCAAACTCCGCATCACAGCTAGTCCGATTTCAGCATGACCGAGTTGATCGTGGCCGTTAGTCCGGTTAATCAGTTATAAAATTGCCACGCGTCAACATCGTTCTGTCACATTGTACCGACAACCGTACGGGTGTCAGACCGTACGGCCCAACCTTATCCTTTTAGGGTTTTCTTTATTCTAAAAGGGCTTTATGTTGTATGCAAGACCCATAAGGCAAAACTATAAATAGGGGGCATTTTCCTACTTTTAAGGGTTAGCTTTTTGAGGTTTAGAGCATTGTAATAGCAAATCAAAATATCTTTTCTCTCTTTGTCCCGAATCAGTGGAATATTATTGTCTTTAGCTTACTCTTCTAATACCACTAACTTAATCATCCGTAGCAACGTATTTATTCAAGTTATTAACGCATATATTCATATACACATACCATTGCACACGAGTCCATATATATATATATATTCCACATAAACCAAAAATAGATTAAAGTTTATCCACATATCCTATACCTCACTTACAAATTCAATTGATTACCTAAATTCGGGGTAAAAACGGTTTGGCCCCACGTGGGGCTAGGATAATAGGGTCTTTTAATCTCGCTTTATCTCTTACCCTTTAAGATTAAAAAATCTTTTGTTCATCTCGACGAAAACGGACCTAATGGCAAGTAGTGACAATGCGTCACGTCAACAACAACGAGATTGTGGTCGAAAATGAGAACAAATGTGGGCTACGGGAGCTTACCGGCGATCCCATCGACCTAAATTCTGTTGATTCGAGGGAGGGCCTTAACCGGCAGAACACCGTGAACCAGGAGAATGCTGCCCAGCCGGCCACTGATCCCTTAAATACTCTCAATTCAATTACTTTATCCCGGGCGCAAGGTTGGAAAGTCTTAGGATACCCCGGATGAGATTAACTTATGTTTAATTTTTGAAATGTTGTGTGAATAGAGGTCGCTTATGCCGAACAAAGGAGTCGCAATAGCCCAGTTGCAAAGCAAAAATGATGAAACGGCCTCGGAGAAGACGAAAGGTGTTGCCGAACCCAGGAGGGACGAAGTACGGATGTTCAAGAGTAATGGGTCCGGAGCTGGTTCATCCACCGAAGTTCTGAGAATGCTCGAAACATTAGCGAAGCATGTAGACTCAACTAAGAAGAGGGTGGAAACATATAACTCTCAGGTGGACCAGATCCCGGGGGCTCCGCCTATTCTAAAAGGACCGGATTCGAAGAGGTATATTCAAAGGCCTTTTCCTCCGAGCGCGGCTCCAAAATTAATCCCGAAGGTTCAAAATGCACGATATCCGAAAATATGACGGCACAACGGACTCGCAGGAACACGTGACTTCACACACCGTGCTATAAAAGGCAATGACGTCGAAGAGGATGAAATCGAGTCCGTGTTGTTGAAAAAGTTCGGAGAAACCTTATCAAAGGGGAGCTTTTAACTTGGTACGACCATCTGCCCAAGCATTCAATCACTTCCTTCGAAATGCGTACGCGTTCATCAAAGCCCATGCCGGGGCTAAGAAAGTGCAAGCCCGGAAGGCGGATATCTTCCGCATAGCCTAAAGGGACGATGAATTGCTACGGGAGTTCGTGAACCTAAGCCTAAAGGAACCGGATGGAGCTCCTCTTCCCAAGTTATCGAGTTTGATCGTTGGTCACCCGATCCAACTCATCAAGTTGTATGTTCACCATTCATCCCCGTTTTTACAATCTTGTTGAAGAACATAATATGTGACTTTTGATCGAAAGTTTTGTTTCGCTCGAATTTTGAATCGATTAACTCAACTCGACGAAACTCGATACCATGAAGTTAAACAAGCAAGAAGATGAATCAAAAGAGAATAAATCAGTATGTGAGATATCTCACTTTGTGATTCAATAATCTGATCAATTTAGTAGCTTACAAGGTTATATATACACACAATATACAGCTGGATATACACAGACTGTTATAACTTCTTTTCTAACTAACTTGACTGTTAATTAACTAACTACTTGGAAATTTACAGCTATATTCGTCTTTAACATTTCAATATTCTTCCCACTGTATAATAATAAAATAATGATGATAATAATTAGATGATAGTTCGCATTATTTAAAGATGTTAGTTCGTGTTTCGGTGGGGATCAAGGGGGGAGGGGTGCGGGTGGGGTGAAAGGGGTAATTAGGGTGTCGGAAATAACTTCTTGTATAGGGTTAGGAAATTATTGCTTTTAGTGAGTTACCAAACGATGAGGATATGTGAAAAGATCACTTATTATATATCTTATGAAAAACATTTTTCTGAAAATATTTTTTCATACTAAACACAAGTGGTGGAGCCAGGATTTGCAATAAGGAGGTTCAAAATATGATGAAGTAAACACAAGAACACGTCCAAGAGGGTTCAATATCTACTATCTATACATAAAAAATAATTTTAATCATGTATAAACACTTTAATTTTCCGCCGAAATAGGTTCGGATGAACCATCCCGCCCCTACTAAACACAAGCTAAATATAAAATGAGAAGTTTAAGTTATTCCCATATATTATTTTCAAATATAAAAAGAAATCATTTTGAGATGGAGTGAGAAAAATGTGAGTTTGTGGCAACCACAAAATTGCAACGGTATGGAACATACTTAGAGAAGTATACATACAAAATTTTGTCAGTTACCCACTTTCTAGAGGTCTTTCTCACACACTGTTCACCCTTTTATCTTCCTTTGTTTTTTTCCTACTGAAACTTGTAATAATATCAAATTTATTTTTGCCATAATCCGATCTAAATTGCATCTTGAACGTAATTGATGATGTGCCCACAAAGATGTAGCGTATTGGCTTAATTTTAGTCCATCGTTATTTCAAGGGTGGGGATAGCACTTTGATTACGTCAGTCAAACTCAATAAATTTTGTTAAATTTTGTAATTTTATTAAAAAGTTTATGAAATATGTACAAATTATTAAATTTGAACCCAATAATTTTAAAGGACTAGAAACTCGAATTCATAAACCTCAAATCCTAGCTTCGCTTCTAGTTATCTTATATATAGACTAGGTCTGTATGTGAAAGGTAGGAATATATTACCAAATATTTGAACATGCCACTACCCTTTTACGTAAATCGTGAGCTCAATAAATTTGGCGGCCTAAAATTAAAATGTATTAAAAGACCCTTAAAATTCTTTTATAAAATTCATACGATAATAAGACAAAAGAAGTCCACATGACTTTGATCTAGGGGTGAGAGCACAGCGCGTGATGCTTCGATTAGACACACGTCACGTATCGAACCCTGATCCCCTCTATACAAAAATATAGTATTTAAGCGGAAAATGATAGAGGGTATAAGCCCATTATCCATCAAATTTTGAACCTTGCGACACTTGCTTATGAGATTCTTAACTAAAAAACTGAGACACATCAAAAGAACTTGCTTTTCAATGTATGAATCAATAAAATATGACAAAATGAAAGAATTAATATAGAGAGTTGAGTTGAATTACAAAGTAAAATCGTCATAAACATGAAAAAACCATACATAAAGGAAGAAAAATTAGAACTGAAGAGAAGGTAAATATACTATTTAATTTAATGAGAAAAGATTTATTATTATTTACTTACTCAACCGTACAATCTCTACCAAATTTTAAAAAGGGGAAAGGTCCAAATTTGAACCTGGACTACAAGATTTAGTACAAATTTGCACTCCGTTAATAAAATTGCCTTGTTTTTTACTTTTGTTGTTATCGAAATGACTCAATTTTGATCTTCTGGGCTAACGACAACAAAATAAAGTGTAAATTTAGACCATTTGTAAATTTAAAGGCAAATATAGATCATTCAAAATGTTCAAAAGCAAAAATTCATTGAAACCCTAAACTCTAGCTAGATAGTTTATTTAATCCAACTAAAGATAATTAAGTGTTACTAATTATGAATAACCTTTAAATGATAATAAATACATGTCGTCAGATCATATATATCTATCTATGTATACATTATTATAAATGTACGAATATAAATGTCGATTGACCAAAAAAGCCTTCAAATGTTGAATAACTTTTATACCCTTTGAATCTAATTCTACCATATTTCTATTGGTTATTTTGGTAAGTACAAAAAATATCATAGTTAAAAATAGAGTTTAAAACAAATACTACTTCGAATTTCGATTCCAGATCTACTTAATTAGGAGTCTTTATTATACTTTTAAGGAGATATATCCAATCAGTGGCTATTTGCCTAGGAATACTTTTGTGATTGAACATTGATTTGCATAGAAAATGATTAAGTAATTATTAAACCATATTTTGATAGGTTTAGGCATTTCTATATTACCTTTTATGCTTTGGTGTTAAGAGAGAATATGAACTAAAGTAAAATATTAGTTTCAAGACAAAAAATATAGTATATGTTGGATAAAGGTATAATCTTGAAGATTTTATCCCATATTTAGAATTTTGAATTTCTAATTAACTAAGAATAGAATATTATTAAATTACACTACATTCATATTTGATAAAACAATTGTCTCCATTAATATCTATAGATAACAAATGAATTTTTTATTTGTTTTTGTATTCAAGTATTTAGCTTAATATAAAAATAATACAACTTACAAGCACTTCAAACATAGACAATGGACGTGTAATTTCATCGGTGGACATTCAACTTTGAGTTTATCACATATAAGTAGTTTTTTTTTTTTTTTTTTTTGGTTCCGTAAAAGTCATCCAATTAAGTTTCACGCAAAAGTCATTTTTCTATATTTTTTTTTTGGTTACATAATATATATGCGTTTGAAAGTTATTATCTCAAATACGCATTTCATAGTATTTGACGCTAAATATATTCGTGCAAAGCACGAACATAGAGACTAGTTATTTTAAAAGTATGAGTATAAATGTTGGTAGACCAAAATAGCCTTTAAATATTAAACGACTTTTATACCCTTTTAGTCTAATTCTACTATATTTCTATTGACTATTTTGGTAAATATAAAAAGTGTCACAACTAAAATTAGAGTTTAAAGCAAATACTACTTCTAATTTTCGATTTCGAATCAAATTAGTTAAAGAGTTGCTATCACATTTAAATTTGGAAGTATCAAACGGATGTCCTTATTTTCCTTGGAGTAAGTTTGTGATTGAAAGTTATTTGTGTAGATTAGAATTTGAAGTCTAACAAATAAAATGATTAGGTAATGATTAGACCATAATTTGATAGGGTTAGGTATTTTTAGATTACTTTATATGTGTGGTCTTAAAAGATAGAATAAGAGTCGTTAAACTAAAGTAACGTATTAATTTCAAGACAATGAGTAACGTAAACATTGAATAAAATTATAATCTTAAATATTTTATCCAATATTTGGGACTTTGAATTCAATTTATAATAAAATATCATTAAATTAATTACTCCTTTGGGAGAAATTAAGGTACTTTTAAGGAACTAATTATTTAAGTTTCTATTTTTAATAGGTTAAAAGAGACGGAAGGGAGTTCTTAAATATTTGGAAATCAACGAGAAAAAAAAATTGTTAGCTGAGGGTTTATATTTTAGGTACGAAATTCGTAAAACATATATAGAGACTACTAGCAGATCAATTTTTGTTTGTTTAGTTATTTTACAAATTTGATAATCTGCATTGTGTAGGATATGGTATGAGTTTCTTTTCCCTATATCTTTTTTTTGTGGTTTATTAATTAAGTTAACTTATTTTTCATGAGGTGCTAATTCTTGAATTGATATTTATATTTATTTATGGATTGGTTGGATTTATTTTTTTATGTATTACTTGAATTTTTAATAGAAAATATTATTATACCTTATTTTAGTGATCACTTTATTTTTAAGTTATTAACTAAATATTTTTAAAATTGATTGATATTCTTGTAATGTAATTTTGTTTAGTAATGATTTTCAACACCTTTGTATTTGTAAATGACAATAAACAAATATATGGTCACTTATTCTCTAATATTGTATTATCTTAGTCGTGACATATTTTCTATATGGGGAAAAAGAAGAAAAAAATAAATACTGAGAACATCAATTTCAACGAAGTATAACGTAGGTACAATCCTAAATCATATACTATAGTATCATTTTTGTAACTCACAAAATAAATTTATATAATTACAAATAATGTTATCTAATAATTTTTTAGTATAATTGAGATTGACCAAGAATCAAAATCACGTTTGAGAAGTATTAAGTGACTACAACCAAATAATATTTTTGTACCTCATGAAATAAATAGTACGTATGTAATTTCAAACAATAATTCTGTTATGATTGACATGGATTAACGTGCAAAACACGTTCATAGAAACTAGTCTATCTATATTATAATAAAAGCGTGAATATAGATGTTAGTTGACCAAAATATCCTTTAAATATTGAACTACTTTTATATCCTTAAACTATTAACTTTAAAATCTATTAGAAAAGGACAGAATTGTCATTAAATCAGGGCATAACGTAGCCAGTTACCAATATAACCACAAAATTTAAATTGTCCAATCCTATTTAGGTTGAGTTTGTGGAAGTTGTATTGGTCTCTACAACTGCATGGCAACGTGTATATGTATGGTCTGGCCAAGTGTATTCGAGATGTCCATTAGCAAATATACCGACTCCTTTGAAATTGAATCACTAGAGATGGATTGGGTTTATTCAAAAGTTTTGACTCTAGCTTAAGACTTTCCAATAATAGAGATATGCCAAATATTTATCTATTACTGATATGCAATGATACTACTAGATCTTCTTTTTCTAAAACTTTTTTTATCTAATATTTGTCCTACTTTTTTAAATGTCTGAACCTACAAGTTAATATGACAAATTTACGCAGT
>NC_081348.1:18219268-18318781 GCF_029784015.1 Lycium ferocissimum
GATCCCGGGGTATCAAGAGGAACCCGGGATGAATTTTTTGTGTTTTGGAGACAAATCCAATTTTGGGGTATCGATTCGATATGGCGGGTGACCGATAAGGAAAATCCTTCGGATTTTGTTTACTTTTCGGGGGCATATCATGGTGAAGTTGCGAAGGGTTGTTGCTTTCCCCCAAATTAACGGAGTATATTGCGGCAAAAGGCGCGGGAAGGATATGGCTCGAGATTTTTAAGAACTTGGATTCGGAGGGAGTTGTATCTTTTGCGATAGTCAGTGAATGACCGCAAAACTCCTTCCCGGCGAACAAAACACTTGACGCAAATTTCATTGGACGGAGCAAGTGGAGAACAATCATTTGCGAAGAACACACAAAATCCTTGATAGCAACCATGGTCCGGGAACCAATTCGAATTGTCAAAAACTTTTATCCCCTATCGGGGGAGAGTCTTTGTTGAATGGGTCGGGGGGGAGAGGGGGTCACCCCTGATTGCAAAGAAAGAATTTGGCACCGACCAAATTGCAACTTTTGTCAAAAAATAGTTGCAAAGGGTTGAATTTAGCACCCTCCAAATTGCAACTTTTCAAAAATAGTTGCAAAAGGTTGAATTTGGCACTCGGCAAATTAAATGCAAGGATGAAAAATGGCACATTTCATCCCTATAAATAACAAGCTCTCCATCATCTTTAAACACACTGAGAAAAGAGAGAAAAAAATTATAGAGAGCAGGTATTCCATAGAATGTAAAATGGGGCCGTGAAGAAAAATAAAGCGTGAGGGATATTGTAGTGAGGTGGGAAAAATCAAAAGAGTTTTTTCTTTTGAGTGTGTAGTGGTCTTTTAGTATTTATACTCGTGACTACACGGTGTAAAATTCCTTACTATAGTGATATCGGTTACTCACTCTTGGCCGTGGTTTTCCGTATTCGAGAGGGTTTCCACGTAAAATCTTGGTGTCATTATTGCATTTTATTCTTGCCGATTTAACCATAAGTTAGTGTTCCGCGTTTATCACTAATACCGTGAATATTATTTTTGCGGGTCTATTTTATTCACAACAAAATATCCTTTGACTACCCTCTGTTTGATTTTTGCTCCAATAAAATATAAGTAATTAATAGATTATATTTTAGTTTTCATAAAAAATAAAAAGAAAAAGAAAAAAGCCGGTGCACTAGCTTCCGCTACGCGCGGTGCAGGAAGAGTCGAACCACGAGTGTATGCCTTGTACGTAGTGCTACCTTACCTACGCATTTACGCCGAGGTTGTTTATGACTCGATAATAGATATTTTAGTAAGAAATTTCGTCATATGTAATGATGGATTATGATGTGTTGTTTTTTGTTTGTTTATGTAAGAAATATGTTATAGCTAAATTGTTTTTAAAAGTATATACCTAGATTTAGTAACAATACAAGTTTAGCATAAAAATGAATAATTAAATAGTGAAACTTGTGAATATTCATAAGGCATCAAAAATGTATATTTTATGTAATTGAAGGTTAAATGTATTTAGTCAAATATTGCTAGGACTAAATTTGAAATTTATCAATAAGTAAGCAAGGACTAAATTTGAAATTTATCCATAACTAAGGGGCAAACGAGGCTTTCAACCCAATAAATTACTAAGATATTTAGGGCCTGTTTGGAAAGCCACCCAGGTAATTGGAATTGGGTGTAATTACGAATTTGGCTGTTGTTTGACAGCAATTACATGGTTAGGTGGGAATTGGGTGTAATTGAGAGGGTGTAATTACACTCTCCAATTCTACGAGTGAGGTTGAGAATTGGGTGTAATTATCTTGTAATTACGGGGTTACTTTTAGTTTCTTTCTTTTTTGTTTTATTTTAATATTTTTTTAAATTATTTTTATTTCTTTTTTACTTTTTTTATTTTTAGTTTTAAAATAAATTTTTATTTTATCTTTCATTTCCTTTTTTTTTTCCTTATACTCAATCTTTACTTCTTGTGATTCCACGTAATTGCTCGTATTTTTTTTATTATTTTATTCATTTAGCATAATTGTGTTATTATTCTAATTTTTGAAACAACACCTATTGGTATTAGAAAGAATGAGTCTTTATCAAACTTGGCATATAATGAGTGATCTTATTAAATGTTATAGACTTATATTTTCCATTTCTTTTAAATTATATTTACTTAAGTTAAGTTGGAACTTACTTATGTAATGTTTGAATTTGACATGAGGGTATTAGTTAAACATTTTTTTTTTGGATTTTGAATTTAAATTTATTTGTTTTAGTACTATTGTCTCGTTCTTTCACATTGCATGTTGTTTATTTTTCACTTACAATTGATAGATTTTGTTTGTCGAATATTTGAATAATATTATAGCATTATATTTATAAATATTAATTTTTTTTTATCAAACATTCAAGCCAAGATGTTCTCACAAAAAAGTCTACTTTTAATTGTTATAATTAATTTAAATTAAAAGATTATTAATTTGAAAAATATATATCAATTATTTTTTACAATATTAGATATAAATATATGATTATTAATTAATATATTTTCAAGAAATAATGTGTTGTTAAATACATTATTTAATATCATTTATAAAGCACGTATTTTTCAAGTATTAATTTTAAATTTTTGATAATTAAATTTTGTTTTTAAATTAAACTAACTGTGTAATTACACTTGTGCAACCAAACAATACGCTTGTAATTACGTGATGACAAACAAACAGGTAGTTGTAATTGCAATACTATGTAATTAATAGATTGTGTAATTACTACCCTTGTAATTACACCAATTCCACTACCATGTGGCATTCCAAACAAACCCTTATAGTTTTGTCATTGTAAAAGTGAATAAGAACACGTTAATTGAAATTATTTCGCATTCTAGACAATACACAATTCAAATAAACCAAGATGAATGTGTACGTACTTGATGGTGCGATTAAGATTGAAATATTTATTTTTTGCAAAAAATAGGTTAATCTTAAATATTGAAATTATTTTAGCAACAAGTAGGTTAATCAATGTTTTACTTAGTTTACCAAAAAAAAAAAAAAAAAAACTGATTAAATTAACACTAATCATTAAAGCTTCTTTTTGTTTAAATTTTTATTTTTCTTTAAAATATTTATAATGAAATGATATTTCTTTCAAATTTTCTTTATTTTAAGTGGACATTCCACTCAGATTGTTGGGCCCGTGCGGTTGCATCTAGTAAGTAAACACATAAGGAGATATACAAATGGAAAAACAAATATATATTACTACTTAATATAGAGAGGATAAGATCTTTTTGTCGTTCTCACAAGGACTGAATTGGAATTTGGTAACTAATTTCAATTTTTGAAACACGTCGCTGCTGCTGCAATTGGTTTGCTGCCATCAATTATTTTCTGAATAGTAATACTCTTCTGTGGGCCTTTGTGATTGGCCGTTTATTATATACTCTTACTAATGATGAATGAGCTTTTACCTAATCAATAAATCATACTTATATATAAGAGAGAATATGCAAGTAATGTAGTCCTCACATTTTTTATTGACCATTCATGTTGCACTAAGTGTGTTTCAATTATTGCATTTTGGTTCTTTATTTCCAATTCTTAACACCAATTATTTTTCTTAAGTTCATTCGACTGCCTCTTTAATTTGTATATTGATATTGTAATAAATTTTTGTATTTTTTTTCTCTTTACTCCCTCGCCTTATATTATAGAGCAATATTTTTAACTTTTTATACTTAATTCAAAATAAATATTACTATTATATATAAGGGACAACTAAGAGGCTTTTATAGTCCTCACAAAAGTTTCCAATAAAATGTCAAACTTTTCAATTAATTAATTCTAAGTCCTAATCTTATTTTTTAAAATCAAATTTACTTTTGTTCTTAAGGTCTACTTTTCGAAAACTGTCGAACCTCCTACCTCATTTTTCCTTTTTTTTTTTGATTTTCTATCAAAGTCTGCCGCATCCTCATTCGAGTCCCTCGATTAATCCAAATAATTCGCATTTGTGTAGCGCCTATTCGGGGAAAACGCTCCCTCCAAAGATTTTTTGTCACGACCCAACCCCGTAGGCCGTGACTAGTGCCCGATCTGGGCACCCAAACACACCTATCCAACGCTATCACAAATTATATCAAACGCGTCCAAGTATATAACGAGGATGCGACAGTACGTGTTTCAAATATATATACGTATTTCCGTATTGGGCTCCAGAGTTTCCTTTGTTTTACCGACTATCCAAAATAGCCTCGCGCATTTAAAATACCAACAAAGGCCACACAAGGCCAACAGAGCCAGAACATATATACATACGCGGCCGACAGGCAAGTATATGCGCAATGGAATCGCCCAAACACAACATATACAAACACAACCGTATTAAGTAGGCACAACCCACAAACATGTCCACACCTCTAAACGTACGTACAGAAACAAATGACGGATGTGGCCCCGCCAGCACCCCCGAACAAATATATACAATGCAATGTACGAATATGTACTCAAAAATATAAGTTCTCCGTAACGAGTATGAAGACTCCGAATCGTTGAAGAGGGTGTCCTAAACAAAGGATCACCAAATCGTGCGTCTGTACCTCGCGGCATTTAAACGCACTTCGAAGAGTGCCGGGGGTTCAATGACAAATATGCGTATCGAGTATGCAGCGTAAAATGTAATATACCAATCCGAGTCACAACCGAAATGAGGTACGTAAAGTAAATACATTTCCAAAATATAAAATATTGCTTCAAAATATAAGTCATGCATAGCACAGAAATATGGTCGCCCACTGTCGATGGCGCCATAACACAAGATAACACCTGCGTAGTTTCAAATCTCCGACCTCCGTTACATATCACACACAGATATCGCCATACACGCATCACACCAAATATAGGGAACCCGCCCCGAGCGAGGAACTCGTGAACCATGAACACAAGATAACACCGAATACATCATAATGCGCACGACAACAAAACCGGCTACCGAACCGCGAACGATATCATAGTAGGTCGAGCGTTTTAGTAGTGAGGAATCATATGCATAAAATCATTGTCATAATCCAAAAGATAAGTAAAATAATCATATTTGAAATCGAATAATAATTACAATATTTTCCTCCAAAAAGTTGTCAAAATTTCATAAAGGAACGTCATGGGACCCACAGACGGTGTAGACCCGAACGGGCCCGCCTATGAAAAACATACTCATTCTATATCATACAAACTCCTACGAAAGTTTCAAAGCAATCCGAGCTTTTCTGAGAAAGTTATGAGCGTTTGTGGTTTTAGAATCGTTAAAGAATAATTTCTTTCCAAAAAAAAAAATCAGCTTTTACATAACCTTTGCAACTTGTGAATTTCAAGGATATAAGGATCAATGTTATGGCATATTAGCACAAGAATACCAAAGAAACAATTGCGAATCATAGACAAGCTCGGATTGCGAGAATGGAGTTTCCTAGAGGCTCGTATCGTAGCTTATTTTTAACTAAGGCATGCCAAAAGAAAAGGTTACTTTACATACCTCGCACGCACTCCAAGTTAGCCAATCGAAAGTCAATCCCAATCTACGCCTCGGGCTCCCCAAGGTCTACAAATACGCCAACGAATACCAAACATTAGCTAAGGGCACTTAAGCCATTCATTCCAACTATTTATTAAATTCTACGAAAAATTCGGCAAAGATTTCCCTGCAAATAGGCCATCCCGAGAATTTAACCCGCTCAAAATCAACAACAACAACCACAATAACCAACCTAGCAACATTGATAACCAATTCGAAAGGCAAAGTAATAATAGTAGCTCTCTTTTACATCATTTGACAACTTTCCAAATATTCAATTCAACGGCTTATTCAAGCCACATTATTGCTCATACATTCAATTATCAACCCGAATCCTTACCCACAATATTAGAGGACTTCTAAACCCTTCACATAATTTTTTCCAACAATCCAAAAAAATTTTCTCCAAGCTGGCCGAAACCAGTTCCCTAGCCGAGAGCACCCTTGCTACTTTCCTCATTTTTAAGCCATGTTTTGTATCACAAACCACAATATAACGATAAAATTTTCATAGATATACGAATTACATCAAGCGTACAATAAGCCTTAGATCAGCCCACAATTTCCCAACATCAATCTTGAGTTGTTAATGCTCATTTCCAACTAGAATCCATAACGACGACGATTAAAATGCTAAACGATATTAATGCGATCTTCGACATACTATGTGGCCCACATTCGTCCACACTACACATACATATGATAGTGATTCTTAGCCCTCTACACGCTACAACAATTTAACATACTACAAGAAGTAATTCATCAATCCAATTCAACACCCATATACACGCTAGAACACCAAACACACGGCCAACTTCATCACGCCATATTTCATGATTTTCATCCATATTTACATACTACAACATGAAATAAGAGTTCACAACACATAAAACAAGAAGCAAAACTTACCTTTGTTCTTCAATACCACAAATGGCTAGGGTTTGCAATTGAATACAATGAATGGTTAGATGACCCAAACAACTCTTCCACGCTACTTAAGGACTTCAATGTAGTGGGTTAACACCAAGAAATTTATTTTTGAAGGGCTTGAGAGGGGAGGTGATTTTGGGAGGGCCGGCCGAGAGCCTCCTCTCTTCACTTCTTGCTCTTTTTTTTTTTTTTTGTTTCTAAGTGTGGTGGAGTGAGAAAATGAAACTAGTGGTCATCTTTTGCCACTTAAATGAAGTGCACAATTGTCCCTTGGCCCACACCATGTGTTGTTCCAATTAAAATTGAACACAACTTGTGTGGGCCATTCACCCCACTTACAAGGCCAACCATAGAAATGGATGATTTTTCAACTTCCAATTTTATCACTTTTGGCCCCAAATTCTCCCAATTATTTCATGCCAACTAATTCATGAGCAACCTATACCTCAAAATAAAATCGAAGGTCAAAAATCCCGACTTTGTATCCCGAAATAGTTTTGTCCTTAACTTACCATAATTAATCCGGATTATTCCAATGTACAAAAATACGGATTCTAACATTTTTCATACCCAAGCTCGAACCCATGACCCCTAATTAAGGGATGAGCAGCCCCATCCACTGCACATATTTTGTATTTGTCTTAAAAGTTTATTAACCATGTATAGATTATTAATGAACAAAATAACTTCAAAAAAATTAGGATCCGTAACTCACGACCATCAAATTCTGACTCCACATTTGATTTGAAGTAAATAATTTCATCAAAATGAAAGTTAAAATATTAAAAGAGTGAAATGAAAGTTTTGCTTTTATATATTGAAAATATACTTATATGAGATTTAAATATTACTACCATAAATTATATTTCTTTAATTAAAATATCTACTTTTATATATTGGGTTTGGGCCCGGGCTTAACACGGACCTCACAAAAACTAGTAGGAAAATATACACCCATAAAAATCACAATCCAAATAGCTATATCCATTTTTATAGTTCATCGACAAAGTAAAAATAATTGAAAACTTGCAAATAATTACTTTTTTGGCTAATCAAATGATTTAATCAACAAACTCTATTTACAATACGTAAGACATATTTGTGAAAAAATAAAGCAGCATAGATATTAATATGCACTATGGTCTTTCCAAAATCCACATCTAAGCTCTGCAAAAATACATTAATTAATGGAAAAATTAGAGGGGGGAAATGCCAGCGACCACACCAAAAAAAAATTATTCAGCAAGGAATTTAATTCAAGATTAACTATGCATAAAGAGCAAAACAGTGGAAAGAATATGAAAGCGTAGCCATTTTCTAAAAGAACGAAACATCACCCCTGATATTATAACAACTTGATTACAAGAAGACAAGACTGACCATATCAATGAAAATGGTTTCATCAGCTTGCCCAAGAAATAAACAATAAGGTTATCTAGGAAATGAGTGGGCATGTAAACAACGTACCTCCGAATAAATTGATGGGGTAGGGATCCAGTGGCGGAGCCACATGCATTTAAGGGCCCTTCGTCAAAAAATTACACTATGTAAATACGTAAAAAGAATTTTTTTATGTATATATACTACTCCTTAGTAAAAATCCTAAGTAAAGCACAGAAGATATTGGATAGGTTGGGGTAATAAAGTATAAACATTGACACTTGTGTTATTTACGATAATGAATACGAAAGATTGGAATAGCAATAACTAAGTTAACTATACTTACAATAAATGACAGAAAAAAATAGAGGGGAAGCCCAAAAAAAGGGGGAGAAAAAAGATTGAATTGACTGAATGAAGAAAGGGAATAGAAAGAAGCCAAAAAGAGAAATTCTTGGCCAAAGAGCCAAAGAACTATGCCACGCATCAGATTATAAACCAGAATATGTACTCCAACAACAACAACATACTCAGTGTAATCCCATACGTAATCCTGTAAGTGGGGTCTGAATTGGGTACGTAGAATGTGCGCAGACCATTACCCTACTTTGGTAGGTAGAGAGATTGTTTCCGGTAGACCCTCGGCTCAGGGGCGGAGCCAGTAAGGGCCAAGGGGGTTCATCCGAATCCCGGCCCCTTCGGCGAAAAATTACATTGTATATACAAGGTGAAAATTATTATTTTTATATATATAGTAGATGTTGAACCCCCTTGGCTTCTTCATTTGTTTACTTCTTTATATCTTTGAACCCCCTTAATTAAAATCCCGCTCCGCATCTTTTCCTACTCAAGGAAAAACATTTTGTAAAGCAAAGTTGGAAAAGGAAATATAACTTAAGTGAACAAAATTATATACTCCCTCCGTCTCAAAATATCTGTCATAATTTCTAAAAAATAATTGTCTCAAATTATTTGTCGTTTTAGATGTTCAAGAGAAAATTAATTGTTTTTTTTTCATTTCACCCTTAGTAATTACTGCTTTTGAAGACTACAAGCGCCTCAATTATGGGTTGATATTATGATTGGACAAATACCAATGAAGGGTAAGTTAGTTAAAAAAACCCTTCTAATTAATATTTCCTAAGAGGGTGAAAAAAGAGAACCACGACGATAATTTGAGATGGAAGAGTATAATATACCCTGGACTACATGATTTAGAGCATCTCATTTTTACCCTCGTCGATATCAAATGGCTCCAATTTTGCCCTTTTGGGCTAACGACAATGGTATAAAGGATAAATTTAGATCATTTGTAAGTTCAAGGGAAAATGTGGATCATCCGCAAAGTTTAAAGACAAACTATTTACTTCTCTCCTACCTAGCTAGAAGCAAAGAATATTTGGTTGTTTTAACTAAAAGATTTCCTACAATTTGACATAGAAACTATTTCGAATTTAGTTTGGATAAATCAAATAAAGAACGTCGAAAGACAACGAAAAATCATAATTAAGTTAGGATTAAATCCAAAAATGATCAACGTTGCAGTTCCAGCTAACATGATTTGCAGCTTACAGGAGACGAAATTTGAAGCATGCTAAAAAAGTGATCATTTTTGGGTATACACGTTTGAAGTGAAATAATGTTTAGCTGGAGAAGTGGAATAAGATATAGTATACCAATATAGCTTCAAGAAGCTCTGTGATAAGAATCTTCAATATGGGTGATAAGACAAGTCAATATCTTGAATATATGTATGGATGGAACTTGATTCGCGAGATTGCTGATGTGAGTAATGAAAGTGAAATTTACCCCCAAAAAAAAAAAATATATATATATATATATATACAGAAGAAGTTAGGATTAAAGGAAAAAAAAAAAAAAAAAAGAGTTCACATGTTTATATTGACTAGTTTCTATAAACGTGCAGTCGCACGTTACTTCCAAACAATCTCAATCATAGTAAAACAAATATTAGATAACATTATTTGTAATTATATAAATTTATTTTATGAGTTACAAAAATGTCACTATAGTATATGATTGTATCTATTTACTTCTTTGAAATTGATGTTCTCGGTATTTATTTTTCCCCGTATAGAAAACATGTCACGACTAAGATAATTCAATATTAGAGATTAAGTGATCATATATTTATTTATTGTCATTTACAAATACAAAAATGACGAAAATTGTTACTAAACAAATTACATTATAAGAATATCAATCAATTTTAAAAATATTTAGTTATTTATTTAAAAAATTAAGTTGATCACAAAAATAAATATAATAATATTTCTTAAAAAATTAGTTTTATTCGAATTTGAATTAGTTTGACAGTAGAATCTAAGTCTCTGTGGGATCGATATCTGGACTTAAAAGTTCTATATTACTTGTATGACCACGTATACTTGCGTGTGCGTTTGGGAGCAACAAGTTTTTGGGTCCAATCCGCGCACCACAGATAGTGTCTAACTATTAGCCAGATAATCAAACAATTAAGATCAAGAATAAATAAGCAACCCAAAATATGGAAAATCAATAGATAATAATTGTCGTCAAACCAACTATCATGTCTTTCACCACAACCCTAGAATTAAGAAGTTTAGCTACTCATGATTCTCAGTGAACAACAAGAATTCATGAAGAAACTAGGGTTGAAAAAGATGAAAATAAAATAAAATCTAGACAGAAGGTAATATGACGACTTACAAGTGTTGGAATAATCCCAAAGACGTCATTAATAACGAACAAAACATCGATTTATAGTTTAGGGTTGTTAACCAAATAAAAGGGTCCTAATCCTAATTAAAATCGGACAAAACTGGGACACGGGTCCAACGCGGGGTCTTCAGTGATTTTAGCCCCTATTTGTGCTGAGCCGCGACGCGGGCGTGACACAAATTGTCAAAGTTCTGCAGCTTGGTTTTTCCGTCATGGACTCGTGACGCGGGCCTAACACCTGAGTGTCACTCCGTGTTGCATCCACGACGCAAGGCTGGCACATTTGCGCTCAATTCTTCCAGAAATTCTCCTAAGTGTCGGAAGCTCTCATTCACTCATGCACACACAAGATCACCTCCAGAATCAACCAAAACTGCTCGGTTTCCCATCGTTTGTCTTCATCGTACCTAGACATATGAAATATAGCGACATAAGCTCAAATACGCTGATTTCATCATAGATTAAGAGATAAAAGTCATAAGAATATGATGTAAAATGACACAAAACATAGATATTTGTGCCAAATATCACCACCCCCCACTTAGACTTTGCTCGCCCTTGAGCAACCATAAACCAACACCAAACTACACTTCTCACTTAACTCATTCAAATAGGTCTGCAATGGGATTCGGCTAGTATGGCTATCTCAAAAGAAAGATTTCAAAACCAAAACAATGAGCCAAGTTACGACAGTCATGCCAAAGATTTGAAACCTCATTTTTAGCAACAATGACCATCTTCCTTACTAACGCTTCACTTGTAAAACCAATTGACCTAATGACACCACTTTAAAGCATGTAAACATTCTTATGATCAAGAAATCAACACTTCACCACTCTATTGCTAATTATGTGCGCTCACCAAAAGAAAGGAGTCCATATCTCTCAAGATTCACACATGTTTGAATCAATGGACCTGAAATCAATAATTACGCTCACTCTCACAAAGAATATCACATGCAAAGTACGACGTTCCATAGGCTTGCCCGTAGTGTAACCACTCCACTAATACAAGTAAGACAAGCCTAGAATCAAGTAGGACTTCGAGGGTTGTAATGTAGGCTAACAGATGGATGGGAATTATTTCGATAAAAGTGACTAACCTCCCTAAGCACTTTAATACATATACTTCTATCATTCTTGCACAATTTCTTCATTAGCCCTTATTCAATACCAACCAAGCTTTAAATTTCTCCCAAGTCACCCAATTTTTTCTTTGTTTAAGCACCACTCTTTTAAAAGTCACACAAGTTAGAAGGGAAACTTTTTCTCTACATGTTTTTTTTTTCTTTCAATTCCCATCTAACAAGTGAATTAGTTCTTTTCATTCGGTGCTCCCATAGTCTTCCTAGATTACAATTACCAACCACTTCCCTTCTTTCATTCACATCCCCAACTCCTATTATATAAGTAAATGATTAAAGTGCTCATAGAGTCTTTGGATCAAAAATCAAGTTTTATAGAATGAAGGGGTAGAGGCTAAATACTGCTATCAACGAAAAGGCTAAAAGCTCAAAGGGGTTAACTGGGGTGCTATTTACAAGTTGCTAGGATAACATTTTAGGCTTGTTAGTGACTAATCAAAGAAATGCCTCTATCATTTCCTAGGCTCAACTGAACATCATTTCGCTTCGCGAACACACAGGGCAAGTTCTAGATATCAATACCAAGCATGGATGCAAATGCAACACCTTACACACACATGGCACACAATCAACGCAAGAGGGATCCGGTTGTCCCTCGAATCAAACAAAGAATAGAAATCACAATGCCAAGTGGTCATAACGAGTTAAACAAAAATAATTTGCAAGTGCTTTCAAGAAAGGTAACACAATATCAAGGCATGCTTTCACAAAAAAAATTAAGATCACTCATATGACAATACTTCACCTAACCTGTGCACCTAGCATATGAATATGCCTATCCTAAGGACCAATTTTCCCTCAAGCAGGTTGTCATCCACCTGTCATTAGGAAAAACCCTTTCTATGACTAAGAAATAAAAATAAAAAGAAAATAGAAATCCTAACGGATGACTCATGCCACTACTGAGGGCCTACTTGTAAAAAAATAAAATCTTTTTTATGTCGAGTAATCCTAATTAAAAGGAAAGATTAAACTAAAATTAGATCTTAAAAAAAATCCTAAGGCATAAGCATCCTCTATCTCGAGACGTACTCCCACCCCACACTTACTTTCATGCACTGCCCTCAATGCATATGAAAAGATAAAAACAAAAGTAAGGCGAGAGATACTCCCTCGGGCCCACTAAGGCCTAATCATCCTCATCAAAATCATCAGCCTCGCCATCCTCAGGCTCGGCTTCCATCTCAACATCTTTTTCATTCTCTTTCTCCACCATATGCGACTCCACCTCTTCACCAGCGGCAATGTCAGCCTCCATCAAGTCCAACGAACTCACATCCTCATTAGTCGACTGTCTGGACTTCTCACCCACAAGAGCCCGAGAGTATGGAGTGTGAAGGACCTCAGCAAATGCACCAGAGAAATCCACATCAAAATTTTTGCCCGCACAAATTGTCATCTTGTATAGTTGGGCCAACAAAGTGGACTGGCCCGCTCTCTCTTCGGTCGGGGTCAGCTGCTGTTTCCTGCTGAGCTCAGGTGCTTTAACATTCGAAATGTCAAGTACCTCCTTTGGTGCTCCTATGACCCTGTCATGTGGCCTATTAAAGTTCTCATCAAGGCGAAGTATGTATGACGTGAGGGTATTTCCAAAACTCAGTCTCAGAGGTATACTCTCACGAACCTTTTTCGTCTCTTGCATCATCAAGTGCCCTAATGTTGACGATTTGTCCCGTCATTAAGAAGAAAACAATGCATACTCTCTCTTTTTGCACTTCAGAATAGTACTCTAACGGCAAGATGCTGTAGTTCAAGCGACGCAGCCATACTCTGGCTTTTTGTCAAAAATTGCTCATCCTTAAGAATTTGTGGCACCTATACTTGCCCGCATAACGGGCCCATGAAGCTCTCGAATCTAGGCTACACAATGTCTCTCGGATGGTCTTGTAGTCGGGTGGTGATTTAAACTTTAAAAAAAAAATCGGACCTGGCCCCCATCCGCATTGGCCCAGCTTCGTGTGTCGAAAGTGGAACATTCCATTTTTTTAAAATTCATGCAGGCATTACGTCCACGTCGCAGATTCAACGCAAAAATCAGCTGCAGTCAAATTTTGATTAGGTGTTGACCCCGCGTCGCGGGTTCAACGCGCAAAATCAAGCTGCAGGAAATTTTCATGCAGGCGTTGGACTCGCGTCGCAGATACAATTCATTTGACAAACTTGGAACATTTTTTGACTTTTTTCGCGAATTTTTGTGGTCCTCCTCCTTCCCTAGTCCTGCAACATGAACACTCGTGACATATATGTATAAAAAAATTGGGTTGCCTCCCAACCAACGCCTCAATTAAGGTCGTGGCACGACACCTTTTTGTATTTTTCTCATTTTTTTATTTTTTTATGCTACTTTTACAAACACGAGTTACCTCTCGAGAAGCGCTTGATTTAACGTCGCGGCATAATGTAGGCTTTGCTCAAGCCTCTTCTAGATCAATGCAGGACCTCGCGCGGTCAGTGGCCTCCCCATAGTAATGCTTCACTCTCTGCCCGTTTACCAAGAATGTTTCATCCGAGTTGGGCTTCTTTAGCTCAACCGCTCCATGCACGGTCAGACGAACTACCTCGAACGGCCCAAACCATTTGCTCTTCAATTTTCCACCGAAAATCTTCAGCCTAGAGTTAGACAACAAGACTAACTACCTAGGCTCAAAATTTACGAGGTTGATGCGCTTGTCGTGAATTCTCTTAGTTCGCTCCTTGTACATTTTCGCGTTCTCATAAGCATGATAGCGAAATTCCTCCAACTCGTACAGCTGCAACAGTCTCTTTTCTCCAGCTTGAACCATGTCTACATTTAGCCTCTTTATCACCCAATATGCTCTATGCTCGAGCTCGATTGGTAGATGACATGCCTTACCAAAGACGAGCTTATAGAGAGATGTGATAATAGGAGTTTTGTAGGCTGTTTTGTATGCCCACAAAGCATCATCAAGCTTCACAACCAATCTTTCCTACTCACGCTCACAGTCTTCTCCAAAATCCTCTTAATTTCTCGATTCGATACCTCCACTTGACCACTTATCTGAGGATGATAAGCAGTCGCTATCTTGTGTTTCACCCCATACTTGAGCAACAATTTATTAAAGAGCCGATTGCAAAAGTGCGTACCTTGATCAATGATGATGGCTCGAGGGGTCCTAAACCTTGTAAAAATGTTCTTCTTCAGAAATTTTGCCACCACATTAGCATCATTGGTGGGAAGTACAATGGTTTCCACCACTTCGAGACATAGTCTACAACAACCAATATGTATTTATTCCCTTGGATGGTATGAAGGCACCCATGAAGTCGATACCCCACACATCAAATAGTTCAATCTTTATGATGCCTTTCAAAGGCATTTCATGACGTTTGTAGCTATTTCCGGTTCTCTGGCAGCTATCGCAGGCTCACACAAATTCATGAGCATCATTGAACAAAGTGGGCCAATAGAACCCGGACTGAAGTACCTTCGTAGTTGTTCTGTCACTAGCGTGATGTCTCCCATAGGGTGATAAGTGACACTTCTCAAGAATCGCGGGGACCTCTTCCTCTAGAATACACCTTCTAATTAGCTGATCTGTGCCAACCCTGTAGAGATAGGGCTCATCCCATACATAGAAACGACTATCATGCAAAATCCGCTTCTTCTTCTTCTCGTGATTAGCACCAGGGGTAAATCTCACTTACTAAAAAGTTCACCATGTCTACATACCATGGCACCTACGACCGATTGAAGAGCAAAAAGTTATTCATCAGGAAAAGTCTCATTAATCACCACTGCTTCATCTACATGTTCCCGATCTTCCAATCTCGATAAGTGATCCGCTACTTGATTTTCTGTGCCCTAAACTCTTGCAGCAGCAACACCCAACGAATAAGCCTCGGCTTTGCATCCTTCTTCGCAAACAAATAACGAACTACGGATCAAGATATACAATCACCTTCGTGCCCACAAGATATGATCGAAATTTGTCAAAGGCATAGACAGCCGCCAATAACTCCTTCTCTGTGATAGTATAGTTCATCTGGACTGCATCAAGTGTCTTGTTGGCATAATAAATAGGATGAAAAATCTTGTCCCTTTTTATGACTAAGGACAGCTCCCACATCAAAATCATTTGCATCACATATCAAAATAAACGGCAGAGACCAATCGGGTGAGATGATAATAGGAGCAAACACTAACCTCTGTTTCAACTCATCAAAAGTCTGTCGACAAGCTTCATTAAACACATACTTCACATCTTTCTCTAAAAGCTGCACATTGATTAGCAACTTTAGAGAAGTCTTTGATGAACCGTCGATAGAAGCCTCGCACGCCCAAGAAAAATCGTGCACTCCCCGAACTTAAACGGGTGGTGGAAATTTTTTCAATTACTTCAATCTTCGCCTTGTGAACTTCTATTCCCTTGCTCGATAACTTGTGCCCAAGAACGACGCCCTCTCGAACCATGAAATGGCATTTTTTTCAGTTAAGGACCAAGTTCGTTTCTTCACAACGAGCTAACACGGCATCAAGGTGGTTCAAGCAGTCATGAAAAGAATCCCCAAAAATAGAGAAGTCATCCATAAATACCTCCATATAGTTTTCCACCATATCGGTGAAAGTAGCCATCATGCATCGCCGGAAAGTACCCAGAGCATTGCACAAACCGAAAGGCATTCTAATGCAAACGTGCCATATGGACATGCGAATGTGGTCTTCTCTTGATCCTTAAGTGCAATCATGATCTGGTTGTAACCCGAATAGCCATCCAGAAAGTAATAATAATCGTGCCCAGTCAATCCATCGAGCAACTGATCCATGAAGGGCAGAGTAAAGTGATCTTTTCTTGTGGCGTTGTTCAGCTTGCGATAGTCAATTCATATTCTCCAACCAGTAATAGTTCGTTAAGGTACCAATTCATTCTTATCGTTCTCTACCACAGTCATGCCCCCTTTCTTCGGGACACATTGTAAAGGACTTACCCATTTGCTGTCAGAGATGGGATAAATAATGCAGTTGTCAAGCCACTTGATTACCTCTTTCTTCACCACCTCCTTCATGATCGGTTTCAGTCGTCTCTGGCACTCAACACTAGGCTTGCTGTCCTCCTCCAATAATATTTTGTGCATGCAAAACGAACTAATAATACCTAGAATATCAGCTATCGACCACCCCAGGGCTCGGATTCGATCTCTTAGCACTCATAATACACGTTCAACCAACACATCAGTCAAATAAGTAGAGAGGATTACAGGAAATGTGTCTCCGCTACCCAAAAAAGCGTAGTGAAAATAAGGGGGTAATGGCTTCAACTTAAGAACTGGAGCCTCTTCAATAGATGGTTTCGGCTTCTTCCATGACTCTGGTCTGTCTAGCTCCTCAAATGGTGTGTTTGCTCGTAGATAAGCACATGAAGCGTCAAGGATCCTAAGACACTTCTCGACTTCTACATCAAACATCAAGTCTCCCATACACCAAAGGATCTCGCGAAGCTAGAAAGTGATTTAACTCTACATTAGTGAGCTCGAGCTCCACCACGGTAATCATCTTCAACTTCTCATAATGGGTTGGAAGCTTGGTAGCTTTAAACACATCAAAAGTCGCCTCTTGTCCATCAACTGTCATGGATATCTTCCCATCTCTTACTCGGATCGCAAAGATCAACAGTAGCCAAGAATCTTCTCTCCATGATGAGAGAAACACTCTTATCTGCCTCATAATCAAGTATCACAAAATCGACCGGCAGAATAAACAGTCCTACCTTTACAAGAACATCCTCGATAATACCATCAGGATAAGCAAGAAATCGATCAGCCAGCTGCAACGTAATAGTCGTTGGCCTAGGCTCACCCAAGCCTAACGTTCGGAACACAAAAGTGGGCATCAGATTAATACTAGCACCCAAGTCACATAATTCTAACCCAACTTCAATGTTGCCAATAGTAATCGAAATCGTGAAGCTGCCCGGATCTTTCAACTTTGGAGGAATTCTACTCCTCACTCTAGAACTGCACTCCTCAGTAAGTGCAAGAGTCTCAAACTCTGTCCAGCGCCAATCACATCTATGATATACTTAGCATATTTTGGAACTTCTTGCAAAAGCTCCACCAAAGGCATATTGATATGTATTTATTTTAAGAGTTCAAGAAATTTGTTGCAAGCCGAATTTGCTTTTTGTTTCTGAAGTGGCTATGGAAAATGAGGGGGTGGTCGAACCACTTCCTCAACCGGTTGCTCGCGACTCCGTCTACTTTGGCTCCGGCCTCGCTTAGCAGTGGATAAGTTCTGGCGTTATGTTCTTCTTTTTCGGAGGCACTTCTTCAAGTTCTCTGCCATTTCTCAAGGTGACTGCCTAGCACTCCTTTGGATTCTTCTCAGTATCACTAGGAAGAACACTCGGTGGTATGACATTCTAAATAATAGCCATCTGCCCCATCTGACGCTCAAGCTCATGAATAGATTTCTGCATCTCACTCGAATTTTCCGATTTTCGTTGTCGCGTTACCTGGTGATCGAGCTATTATAAGCTTCATCATCTCTTCCAAATTGCTAGCTGGATGAGGCTGAGGTTGCTAATAATTGTTCGGCTTATGGAAGTCCTACTTCCCGAATAGAGTGTTGTAATTATTTCCATAATAGTTTCCCCCGATTTCCAATACCACGATTCTCCGCCGCCCCACAAAATATGTATAGACTCGGATTCAATGGGCAATTGCTATAATCAAGAGGCTCATCACAACTTACACATGCCGCTCCGCCGAATATAATGAACCGGTTGATTCGTCGAGCTTCGAGGAAACGCTCAACATCACATTAGTAAGAGGACTTATATCTCAAATAGTCAGAAAGATCATCAACTTGAAAAACTTCAAACAGATTATCGTGGTAACACGGCTAGGTTTCGTGATACTCATGATGACCTTCCTCGACATCATCTCAAGGAGAGCTTCCATCTCTTCATATGTTTTGTTTAAGATCTGCTTTTGAGCTGAAGCGTTAAACAAGGCCCTTGATTCATGGTTAAGTCGTTCTACAAAATAGTTTTCAATGATCTCCTTTAGCTGGATGTGATGTGGGCAATCTCAAAAATAACCCTTATACCTTTCCCAAGCGTGTGGTCAAGATTCAGAATCTCTTTGAGTGAAGTTAACAATTATTCCTCGCAGCTCCTTTATTTTCTTGGGTGAGAAAAACCTGTCGATGAACTTATTCGATAATACCTCCCAAGAAGTGATAGAACCAGCAGGCAAATTCATCAACCATTCCCTCGCTTCACCAATCAATGAGAACGGAAATAAGGACAGCTTTACATAATCATGGGGAACATCTCTATATTGGAAATTCTCGCTCAACTCCACGAACTGCATCAAGTGCTTATACGGGTCTTCACTAGACCTACCCATATACTTGCACGTATGTTGCACCATGATAACGTCCAAATCCACTCCTCAAAGAGAAAGTGTACACGGTAGTATGCAATATAATTTACCCAACTATGAGTTTCGGGTCGATCCCACAGGAACAACATACTAGGCGATTAAGAAAGTAAGGAACTTTCACTACTAAGCTAAGCCAAACGATAGATAATATTTTGGTTTCGAGAAAATTATAACTAATGCAGTAAATGTAAACTAACCTAGAAAGTAAGTAAAATTATCAATGGCCACAAGCATGGATAATAGAGATTACACCAAGTAACGATCCAACGTATTTTACAATTTTACAACTAAGAACGAGGTTATGTTAATAGATAATAATTTCTAAATTTCATCAAAAGTTTCTCAACCAAATCAATGAATTTCACTTTAAGCTTTCTCAAGCCTTAAAGTGTGATATTGGGCACAATCAATATAATCCCTAGTGACTTTTCTCTCTTGAGCTCAAGTCATTAGATGAGGGTTATGCCTAAAATCCTTGTAAACTAATCTTTCCCAAATCGATTTTCCTCTCTCGAGCTCAAATCAAATTAAATGGGCGAGTCCTAGGGGATAATCCCTTTGGAAACATTCAAGAACGAGATTAATTAAAGAAACAATAACCCACTTCATTAGGAATGAAATAATTCAATGCATATGCAAAACAAGAGTTTCAAACCAAACTTTAATCAAGAATATTTTCGTAAACAAGATTCAAGTAATGGAATAGAAAGCTACACACTTAGATAATCAATACATAGCAAGGAAAAGAAGAAATGAGTAAAGAATTAAGAAATTTCTTATCAAGATCTTCAAATCTTCAATTCCCAAGTGTGGATGCAAAAACCTAGCTCTCCAAGCTTGATGAAAATGGCCAAAGATGAAAGATATTACTCCCAAGTCTTTCTTGTATAGTCCCTAATATTTCCATATCAAAATATGACCAAAACAGCCTCATATTTTCAGATTTGCAGCTCTGTCCCGTTTTTGCACATATAGCCACTTTTTTCATTTTCTTCAATTTGGTCTTTTGTGACTTGTTTTGACTTAATTTCTTTTTCGATCACTTCTAAATCACATAAACCTGAATAGTGCGCCAAAATTATACAAAAATACCCCTGCGTGCTCAACGTGCGTCTCCCAGGTTGTATCACATGTTCAACCTGCGAATCGCAGGTCGCACAAAACTCTCGCAGGTCTTGCAATGTATAGAGATGACTTGCAGCACCTGCGGTCATAGATGCATCTCGCAGGTGGTACCTGCGTCTTGTAGGTGATGCTCGCAGATGCTACATCCAATTTCTTCAAATTTCCAAAATCTCTGTACAAACTTGCTGCAGAACATGCGGCTCGCATGTGTGACCTGCGGCTCGCATGTGTGACCTGCGGTTCGCAGGTCACGCTTCTTCTATTTTGGCTAGTTTTGCTCTATTTTGCTCTGTTATGCTCTCCGGACATCTTATCCTATAAAACAACATAAACACACGAAAAGTAACACTAAAAGTGCTTGAAGAGTTACAAAAGCTTAAGAAATTAGCATCGAATATCCCGTAATTTCACGACACATCATACCAGCCACACTGTTCCTTCTTTCAGCTCAAAATTTCCAGTAATGTTAGGCCTAACGATAGTCTTAGCAATAGTCCTAACGATAGTCTTAGCAATAGTTGCCAGACTAGGTCTGGCATAACTAGACAAAAGAATCTGTTATTCTTGTGCCCTCACAACCGCTCTTGCACCTGTTCATCCCCGTTTCTGTTTCTATCCCTTTCTGTCTGTTAAAGAGCAAGTCTTGCTGCTTCCTCAGCCATTTTTCTCTGTCTGTGTAAAGTTCTTTCGATTTCGGGATCAAGATCAACTAACGGTTTTCCTGAACTTCTAGTGCTTGGCATAAACTAGAGAAACCTGAAGTGACACAAGTAGACCAACGAAAAAAAGTAAAGACTTGAATAGAAAAACAAACTCAAATTAGAAAAACAGTAAATTTTTCTAAGTCCCCGGCAACGGCGCCAAAAACTTGTTGCTCCCAAATGCACACGCAAGTATACGTGGTCGTACAAGTAATATAGAACTTTTAAGTCCAGATATCGATCCCACAGAGACTTAGATTCTACTGTCAAACTAATTCAAATTCAAATAAAACTATTCAAGAGAGTGAAAACCAAGGCGTTTGTTGTAACTAAACTAAAACTGAAAAAGTAAATAATTTATGATGGGTATTTTTGTAACTGAGAATATTTCGACAAAGATTGTAAGGTTTATCAGATGAGAGAAAGTTCCAGATCATGGCTTTCGACAATCCAGTTGATCTTCGGACAATTCTACCTATCTTATTTCCTTAGTTACTAGTTGATGGGTTAATTATAATTTTATGATATTCTCTCGAACTACTCACAAGCCTGTAGATGTTACTATAACGCCTATATCTCTATGGTCATCAAAGATAACAAGAACGCATTTAATTCTCCGTATTCAACTAAGTAGGGCTAAAGGGTATATCTCTATCCTCAGTAGCGAAACGATAATATCGAACAAACTCTATTTATTTTTATTATGTACGTGAATTCCCTTTCTCAAGTCCAATCCACTCATTTATGATATTCTCTTGAACTACTCACAAGCCTGTAGATGTTACTATAACGCCTATATCTCTATGGTCATCAAAGGTAATAAGAACGCATTTAATTCTCCGTATTCAACTAAGTAGGGCTAAAGGTTATATCTCTATCCTCAGTAGCAAAACGATAATATCGAACAAACTCTATTTATTTTTATTATGTACGTGAATTCCCTTTCTCAAGTCCAATCCACTCACTACAGATAGTGTCTAACTATTGGCCAGATAATCAAATAATTAAGATGAAGAATAAATAAGCAACCCAAACTATGGAAAATCAATAGATAATAATTGTCATCAAACCAACTATCATGTCTTTCACCACAACCCTAGAATTAAGAAGTTTAGCTACTCATGATTCTCAATGAACAACAAGAATTCATGAAGAAACTAGGGTTGAAAAAGATGAAAATAAAATAAAATCTAGAGAGAAGGTAATATGACGGCTTACAAGTCTTGGAATAATCCCAAAGATGTCATTAATAACGAACAAACCATCTATTTATAGTTTAGGGTTGTTAACCAAATAAAAGGGTCCTAATCCTAATTAAAATTGGACAAAACTGGGCATTCCCGCGTTGGCCACGCATCGCAGGTCCAACGCGGGGTCTTCAGTGATTTTAGCCCCTATTTGTGCTAAGCCCACGACACGGGCGTGACACAAATTGTCATAGTTTTGCAGCTTGGTTTTTCCGTCATGGACCCGCGACGTGGGCCTAACACCTGAGTGTCACTCTGTGTTGCATCCGCGACACGGGGCTAGCACATTTGCTCTCAATTCTTCCAGAAATTCTCCTAAGTGTCGGAAGCTCCTCTCGTTCACTCGTGCACACACAAGATCACCTCCAGAATCAACCAAAACTGCTCGGTTTCCCATCGTTTGTTTTCATCATACCTAGACACATGAAATGTAGCGACATAAGCTCAAATACGACGATTTCATCATAGATTAAGCAATAAAAGTCATAAGAATGGGATGTAAAATGACACGAAACATAGATATTTGTGCCAAATATCAGAATACATAAAAAAATACATCCAAACAACCATAAATAAATATATAGTAATTCACGAAGCAATACCTCATGAAAAATAAGTTAATGTAATTAATAAATAACAAGAAATTGATATAGGAAAAAGAAACTCATACCTTATCCTACATAATGCAGATTATCAAATTTGTTAAATAACTAACCAAACAAAAATTGATCTGCTAGCCAATCATTAATTTGTAAGATAATTTTTTTCCTCTAAGTTTCTTATTAGTAGAGAAAAGAAAAGAGTAGTTTTTGTAGTATAAAATTCTATAGTTAGAAAACTGAAGAATTAATTAGCATAAAATATGACTCATAGACGCGGATTCCTAGATATTCAACTCTAACTTGGAGTCTTTAGGTAGATCTTCAAGTTGAAGACTCCTATTCACGTACTGGAACTTCAAGCACAACTTCGGATCGGAGGTCCAATATCTACTCCAACTCAAATACACTGTCCTTAATAATAAAACTTATCATTTATGAAAATTGATTTAATATTGGTGCTTTTATAAATTAATAATATACTTGACAAAATTAAAGTAAAGAATATGCGACATCTCTTTAGTTTCTTCATATGTCCTTTTCTTCGAAACGGCACAAAATGAGACGTAAAGGTTAATATAAGAAGTAGTTAGGGATAAGACACTATTACCCCCTGAACTATACCCGAAGTTGCTACGACACACCTTACCTTTCCCTGGGCCCTATTACCCCCTTAAACTTATTTAAAACGGAATAATTACCCCCTTAAACTTATTTAAAACAGAATAATTATCCCCCTCCCCCCCCCCCCCTCTCCCCCAAAACGCTGATGTGGCAAGTAAAGTGTGTTTCACTCTTTTTGAGAAAGTGAGAAACATAAAAAAGGGGAAAACTTAATTTTTTTCTTAAAAATCGCATTTTCTTAAAATTTGAAAATAAATCTAGTCTTCCACATTTAGTTTTAAAAAACGGGTTTTCCACATTTTCGTAAAATAATTAATTTTTTCAAAATTTTATAAAAATTCAGCTTTTTTTTCACATTTTGACAAGAAAACACTTTTTTTCGGATTTTTATTTGAAAAATAAAAGTGTCCTAAGAAAATGAAATCATGAAAATCAAGACTTTTTAAGACATTTTAAAAAAATAATCAAGTTTTCCATATTTTTAACAATTCCATTTTTCCATATTTTAAAAAAAATCATTTTTCAGTTTTGTTTTTTAAAAAAAAGGGTTTTAAAAAATAAAATAAAAACAAATTTTCAAAAAAAAAATTAAAAAAGGGTTTTAAAAATCATTTTTTTAAAAGAAAATTCAGTTTTTTAATCCATGTTTTCAGTTTTGTTTTTTTAAAATGGGTTTTAAAAAAAACAAATTTTCAAATTAAAAAAAAAAGGGTTTTAAAACTCTTTTTTTTTAACGAAAATTTAGTTTTTTATTTTAATTTTTTAAAAAATTGACACGTAAGCTGAAAAAATTTGAAAAAAAGAAGAAGAAGAAGAAGAAGAAGAAGAAGAAAAGAAACAAATAAATACACGTGGCAAGAGAGTGTATGTCACTCTCCCATACGAGAGGCAAGATCGGCCTTTGATAATTATTCCGTTTTAAATAAGTTTAGGGGGGTAATAGGACCCTGGGAAAGGTAAGATGTGTCGTAGCAACTTCAGGTATAGTTCAGGGGGTAATAGTGTCTTATCCCGAGTAGTTAATTAGTAAACCAAATAAGTAAGCTTTGATTTGCATTAATCTGATGGGATATTCTGACCTTTAAATTTCTTGGCTTGAAGTCTTTACACGGGTTTAGTGAATGCAACTTAAACCTAACCCCACTAATTAGAAGGAAGAAATTTACTTGCTAAAGGATTAATTTGCTTTTTCTTTAGATTACTTCCTAACCACACAATGAGGGATTAAAAGCATAGGTTATTAAGCAGGAAACTGTCTATTTCCGTGTATGTATGTCAATTCTTAATTCTTTTAAGACTAACATTCTCATTGCGTGTTTTATTCCGCGATATTAACTCAAACCTCTACGAATTCACTCTTATTCTTCAAACATATATAAGAAGGTCGAGAGAAACGTATATACATAAATAGAAAAACAAATGAGCTTGTACTTTTTTGGCAAAGTGAGCATATCATTCAGTACAAAAAAATAGGATTAGCTATGAAATTTGTCGCTAATTTGTCGCGATATAGCCCATATAGTTAGCAAGATTTTGTAATAACCACCCGTCACTAATTTATTGTTAAATAAGATTAACAATAGATTTTTGTTATTTTAATTACAGAAGTCATAGAGAGTTAATTAGTTTCGTATATGATTACTGAAATTTACTCACTGCGAGAATAGAATGAGGGAACTATTTTTTTTTAGTCACATTTAAACTGAAGCTCATTGTGAGAAGAGGGAAGCAGGATTATAATCCAGTTCTCTAGCAAAAGTTGATACACCATCCCTTTCTAACCCCCAGCCCAATGTTCCCCAAGCCAGTCCGTCCATAGAAAAGACAAGATGTTTCTGTTAATTAAATTTTTTGTCTAAAGTACATTTCTACATCTAAACCAATTTTATCCATATCTGAAATAGAACCTTACTAGATTCTCTAGAATATCGTCACTAGCATGTCCTTCTAACAACTGGCGTTTGTCATAATGTGGTGGTGGTAGTAATAATAGAATATAATGCTTGACAATTTCATTCACACAACAAACTAGCCCTTAAAGTTGATACCTTTTTATAAACTTCTAAATTGGCGGCCAACCATCTTCATTAAATTTCTAAGTACCGTAGCATATCCAAACATTAAACCGAAAGCCTCAAATTCCGCACTAGTTCCCTCTTCTTCCAGAATTATAATTGCTCTAATTCTAATACGTGTAACAGCTTCGTCAAAAGAGTACGAAGGATGCACATTATGAAATGGTAGTGGATATTGTACTTTTGCTATTATAAAAGTGACTCCAAAGGAGGGTCATATATTACCCAAAAAAAAAAGTAGGAAAAGGGTCATTAAGAAAGAGAGAGATGAGAAGAATTGAGAAGGCCCAAGGACAGATATGATGACAAAAAAGAATAGGAATAGCCAACTTAATTAGAATTCTAACTAATTTCTGAATGATAATTTAAGGATAGTATTTGAAACTTGTATTAACACCCCCCCCCCCCCCCGCCCCTCTCTCCCCACCCAAAAAAAAAAAAAAAAAGAACTCCAGCCTTATCCCATCTAATCTTCTTCTATAATTATTAATCTTTCTCTAATTTGTTGGGTTTAATTGATAGGTTGAATGGGAAATGGAGGGAAAGAAGTGGAGGGTAAAAAATGAGTTGTTCCCTCTTGCTTTGCGAAATAAGCATTTGTCTCTCATAGGTGGAAAGAAAAGTTTTCTCCTACTTAAAAGAAGACTCCTTCGTATTACTAAAGGGTCAAGAAAAGGCCTCTCTCGCGCCGTCGTCGTCGCTCGGCTCGGCTTCGGATTCGGATTTGGTCAAATGATCTGATTGATTGATATCATACACCGGTGAGTGAAATCCTTCTATCCTGGGAGGAAATATTCCACATTCAACCTCGGGTACTTGAGGGGAATAATTTCCTTAAGGACACACTATGCATTCGAATGGATTTCGGTTCCTTAAAAATTATTTTCGTATACTCGTTTCTCGATTATTTTTCCGCATTCTCGTTTTACATTGTTTATACTTCCCGATTTTGTAAAGTTACGATTTCGGAAATATTGCTAAGTTCTTGTTTTCGTAATACGTATTGGTAACAATCTTAAGGAAATTACGTTGTTATATATTTTAGTGTATTCTCGTTTTGGAGACTAAAACCTTCGGTTTTCTACTCCGTTGGAATTTTTCTAGTCCAACTTGAAGAACATAAAAACTTCGTTGATTATTAAAGTTCATAACAAAAGACGCGATTTGAAGAACATAAAAAACTTCATAGTGAAACAGATTCTACGAAAAGGGGAAAAAAATATATATATATATATATATATATATATATATATATATATATATCTTCTCTGTTTACTGTTCTGTTTTATTTGCCATTTATTAAACAGTTTGTCAATTATTGACAGTGAAGAATGGAAACAGAAAGTGATGTGAATGCTCCTAATGGAATTGCAATCGGCTGGTGCGTACAAGGTTCTTCTTGTTGGCGTGACTCAAGGGCGACAAATGTTGCTTCGTCAAGCCATCCAACCGCTCGCACACGCGATGGCACCGGCAGAGAAACCAGGGAAGTTTTACGGTATCAACTTCAAAGGATGGCAACAACAGAGAATGTTCTTCTCGGCCGACTACTTCAAGGTATGCGTGTTCACAAATGAAAATCCTCCTCTTGCCATCGAAGAAGGAATGCACGAAAATGGCGATTATGATTGCGAGTTGGAAGCATGCATTTTTTGTGCAAAGGATACATCCTTAGTGCACTAGATGATGATTTGTATAATGTCTACGATCCAAAAACTTCAAAAGAATTATGGCTTGCACTCGAAAGAAGTATAAAATCGAAGATGCGTATGCTTGAAAAAATTCGTGGTTGCCAAGTTTCTTGACTACAAGATGACGACAAGAAAACTGGCTGAACCCAAGTTCAAGAACTCCAAGTCCTTATACATGACCTTATTGCTCAAGGTATGGTGATCAACGAGGCATTTCAAGTGGTCGCTCGTAATTGAGAAGTTGCCTCTTCGTGGAGAAACTTCAAGAACTATCAAAACACAAGCGTAAGGAAATGTCACCGGAAGATCTTGTGATTCGCTTGAAGATTGAGGAAGATAATAAAGTTGCTGAAAAGAAGTCGCGTGGAAATTCAACAATTATGGGAGCGAACTTCGTTGAAGATTGTTACCAATCAGACACGAAACAAAGAACTTAGCAATATTTCCCGAAAATCAAGAATTTTACAAAATCGGAAGTATAAACAATGTAAAACGGAATCCGAAAAAATAATCGGAAACAAAGATACGAAAATAATTTTTAAGGAACCGAAATCCAGCCCACCGAATGCACAATGTCCTTAAGGAAATTATTCCCCTCAAGTACCCGAGGTCGAATGTGGAATATTTCCTCCCAGGATAGAAGGATTTCACCACCGGTGTATGAGGATCAAATGCATTATATAGCTTGGGAAAAGGTTTGCAACTTTTCGGAAAAGTTTGCAACCTTTTCGTAAAAAATTCCGTTGAAAACGAGGGAAATGTTTTAAATTAATCCGGAAAGAAAGAAAACGGGTCGGGTCGCGGTCAAGATCTTTAATTAATTAATTATTATTTAATTAAATAATTAAAATTAAATGAAATTTGGTCCAAAAAGATTATCAATCAATCAGATCATTTGACCAAATCCAAATCCAAATCCGAAGCCGAAGCCGAGCCGAGCGACGACGACGCGCGAGGGAGACCCTTTCGACCCTTTAGCAATACGAAGGAGTGCTTCTACTTTTAAGTAGGAAAACTTTCTTTCCACCACCTATGAGGGACAAATGCTTATTTCATAAAGCAAGAGAAACAACTCATTTTTTCCTCCACTTCTTTTCCCTCCATTTCCCATTCAACCTATCAATTAAACCCAACAATCCCCCACATGAATTGGGAATGGCTATACGATGAAGGAATACACGGACAAGTGTGTGATATACAAGTGAAGATTAATTGCATCTGGATAAGTAGGTTTCCTTTGAACTTTCCGTAGTGTACTTATATCGGATATACTCGATCAATCGGTAGATGTGATATCTTTGAACCGTCGAACTTTGTTGTATAACTAGACAACATAAGTCACACAATTAATCCTCAACCATCTATGGTTCTCACGGTTGTGTTCGTTTCTGCCCATGAACACCGCCCGGTTTCGTGAATGTATAGAGAATGGGCCTTTACCATCATTCCCTTGGAAGCCGGCTAGTACTTCACACTCACATAGGTGATTTCTAAACGTGTAGTCCTATAGACACACTATCTGGTCATATTCTGCCAGACTTAGATAATCATTAAAAACTTTAATGCTTTATTAACTCATTAAAAAGCCTTAAGGTTTTATCCTTGTTTCTGAACATTGTCATCATCACGAGAATGGCCGAGTTATTTGACAATGTTGAACCGTCATTCATAACTTTGTTTGATCTCTTTGAACCTAGTTCTTGGGATCTCCAGTCTACTAGGTAGAGTTACCGCCATGATGACTTGTCCTAGGCCTTAACCCCATTCCCCTCGATGATCTTTCAACAGCGTCTCTAGATAGGCCTTTTGTTAGCGGATCCGATACGTTATCTCTTGACTTTACGTAGTCAATAGTGATAACACCACTGAGAGTATTGCCTAACGGTATTGTGTCGCCGTAGAATGTGACGCGATTTTCCGTTATACATAACGCTCCCCCGCCCTACCTATTGCCGCTTGGCTATCACAATGTATACATATAGGTGCCAAAGTTTGGGCCAAAATGGAATATCTTCCAAGAAATTTCGAGCCATTCGAAGCTTCTTCACCGGCCTTGTCTAAAGCTATAAATTCAGATTCCATTGTAGAGCGGGCGATGCATGTCTGTTTTGATGATTTCCAAGACACTGCTCCTCCACCAACGGTGAAAACATATCCACTCGTGGATTTAACTTCAGATGATCCGGTGATCCAGTTCGCATCACTATATCCCTCAATTACTGCGGGATATTTATTATAATGCAAAGAATAGTTTTGGGTGTGTTTCAAATACCCCAAGACTCGTTTCATTGCCATCCAATGAGTTTGATTGGGGGGATTACTCGTGAATCGACTCAGCTTGCTAATAGCACATGCTATATCCGGTCGTGTACAATTCATAATATACATCAAACTTCCCAAAACTCGTGCATAGTCCACTTGGAGTCACTTTCACCTTCATTCTTTTCGTTACAAAACTTACATCAATTGGAGTCTTTGCAACATTGAAATTTAAATACTTGAACTTGTCAAGTACCTTTTCAATATAATGTGACTGTGATAACGCTAGACCTTGTGGAGTTTTATGGATCCTAATTCCTAAGATCAAATCAAAGAACCCCTAAGTCTTTCATGTCAAATTTGCTAGCGAGCATACGCTTCGTAGCATTGACATCGGCAATATCTCTACTCATTATCAACATGTCATCAACATATAAACAAACAATGACTTCATGATTTGGAGTATTTTTAATGTAAACACATTTGTCACACTCATTAATCTTAAATCCATTTGCCAACATTGTTTGGTCAAATTTCGCATGCCATTGTTTGGGTGCTTGTTTAAGTCCATAAAGTGACTTAACAAGTTTGCACACTTTCCTTTCTTTACCAGGAACCACAAAACCCTCAGGTTGTTCCATGTAAATTTCTTCCTCCAATTCTCCATTTAAGAAAGTCGTCTTGACATCCATTTGACGGATTTCAAGATCATATACGGCCGCGTTGCCACTAACATCCGAATAGATGTTATCCTTGTTACCGGCGAATATGTGTCAAAGTAATCAAGGCCTTCTTTTTTGTCTATAACCTTTGACCACAAGTCTTGCCTTATATTTGTCAATAGTGCCATCAGCTTTCATTTTCCTTTTAAAAATCCATTTTGATCCTAAAGGTTTATTTCTAGGAGGAAGATCAACCAATTCCCATGTATGGTTGTTCAAAATTGATTCAATCTCACTATTGACCCTCTTTCCAAAATCTTTGAATCGAAGAAGACATTCTTGCTTTAAATGTTTCGAGGCTCATTTTCAAGCAAGAATGTCACAAAATCGTCCAGCGGCGTAGATGTCCTTTGACGTTTTACCTTTGGATCCTTTCACTTGGTTTACTTTCCTTTGGTTCTTCCCGCGGCCGTTTAGATCTTTCACTTGACGACTCACATTCGATTTTATACGGATAAATGTTTTCAAAGAATTCAAGATTGTCCGATTCAATTACCGTATTAACATGAATTTCGGGATCGTCCGATTTGCGAACCAAAAACCGACAAGCTTTGATGTTTGTAGCATAGCCAATAAAAATACAATCTCGCTTTTGGTCCGATTTTTACCCTTTGGGCAAAGGAACTTGGACCTTTGCTAAACACCCCACACTTTGAAATATTTCAAGTTGGGTTTTCTTCCTTTCCATAGTTCATATGGAATAGATTGTGTTTTCTTTGTGGCACCCTACATTGAGTATTCGATTAGTCATAAGGGAGAGCTTCCCCCACAAGTTCTCGCGGTAAACCAGAACTTATTAATAAAGCATTCATCATTTCCTTTAATGTTCGGTTTTTCCTTTCCGCAATTCCATTTGATTGTGTGTGTGAGAAGCGATAGTTTGATGAATAATTCCATATTCTAAACATATCTCTCCGCAAAAGGAAATTCGTATTCTCCACCCCTATCACTTCTAATCATTTTTATCTTTTTATTCAATTGATTTTCCACTTCGTTCTTGTATTGCTTAAATGCATCAATTGCTTCATCCTTACTGTTAAGCAAATACACATAACAGTATCGAGTGCAATCGTCAATAAAAGTTATAAAATACTTTTTCCCACCGCGTGATGGTATTGACTTCATATCACATATATCTGTGTGGATTAAGTCTAAAGGATTTGAACTCCTATCAATAGACTTATATGGATGTTTAACAAACTTAGATTCAACACGGATTTCACATTTTGATTTATTACACTCGAATTTAGGCAATACTTCCAAATTAATCAATTTTCGCAAGGTTTTGTAGTTGACATGTCCTAAACGAACATATAAATCATTTGACTCCAATAAGTAAGACGAAGTCGAATTCTTATTAATCATCGTCAACAACCATTACATTGAGTTTGAAAAGGCCTCGGTGAGGTAGCCCTTTCCTATGAACATATCATTCTTACTTATTACAATTTTTCTCACTAACCGGCACGCACTTAAACCCGTTTTTGACGAGTAGTCCTATTGAAACTAAATTCTTCCTAATTGTTGGAACGTGCGTAACGTTGTTGAGAGTCGACCTTGCGGAAGTCATCTTCGAAGTATCTTCCCATATCCTTCAACCTTGTCGTTGCGTATTTCCCATAAACAGTCCTCTTCGGGTCCAAATGGAGCATAGGTTGCAAATGCTTCTTTTACAAATAAGAAATACGTCGAGTGGCACCGAATCAAGCCACCACTCCTTTGGGTTTCCAACCAAATTGCACTCGATAGCATTGCACACGTATCATCCATGTCATCATTCTTCTCCACCATATTGGCTTGTCCCTTTCCTTTATCCTTTTCGGAGACGACAATCTGGGGCTTTGGCCGCCTTTCCCACAATTATAGTAATTGCCCTTGAATTTTTCTTGTTATTTCCTTACTCTTTCCATAAGGTTTCTTCCTTTTCTTATTCTTTGGGCCCGGCCTTTTCTTCAACGATGTTCGCTCCCCATAATTGTCGAATTTCCACGCGACTTCTTTTCAAAGAATCTTTATTATCTTCCTCAATCTTCAAGCGAATCACAAGATCTTCCGACATTTCCTTACGTCATTTGTGTTTCGGATAGTTCTTGAAGTCTCTCCACGAAGAGGCAACTTCTCAATTACGGCAGCCTACCAAATGCCTCGTCGATCACCATACCTTCACAATAAGGTCATGTATAAGGACTTGGAGTTCTTGAACTTAGCTTCCAACCAGTTTCTTATCGTCATCTTGTAGTCAAGAAACTTGGCAACCACGAATTTTTTCAAGCATGCATCTTGATTTTATACTTCTTTTCGAGTACAGTCATAATTCTTTTGAAGTTTTGGCGTAACCTAGGACATTATACAAATCATCATCTAGTGCACTAAGGATGTATCCTTTGCACAAAAAATGCGCATGCTTCCAAGCCTCGGTAATCATAAAGCGCCGATTTTCGAGCATTCCTTCTTCGGCATAGAGGATTTTCATTTGTGAACTTTTGCATGCCTAGAGTAGTCACCGAAGAACATTCTCTGTTTGCCATCCTTTGAAGTTGATACCGTAAAACTTCCACCGGTTTCTCTGCTCTATGTTATCGCGTGTGCGCGTGATTGACGGCTGACGAAGCAACATTTGTCGGCCCAACAATCACGCCAACGGTAAGAAGACTAGCGGCCGCACTACCGTAATTCCATTAGGAGCATTCACATCACTTTCTCGTTTCCATTCTTCACTGTCAATAATTGACAAAAGCGTTTAATAAATGGCAAATAAAACGAACGAAAGGCAAACGAAGATATATATATATATATTTTTTTTTTTTCCCCTTTTCGTAGAATACGTTTCACGATGAAGTTTTTATGTTCTTCAAATCGCGTCAACCGTTATGAACTTTAATAATCCAACGAAGTTTTTATGTTCTTCAAGTTGGACTAGAAAAATTCCAACGAGAGAAAACCGAAGATTTTAGTCTCCAAAACGGAATACGGACTAAAATATATAAACAACGTAATTTCCTTAAGATTGTTACCAATCCGTATTACGAAACTTGATAACTTAGCAATATTTCCGAAATCGGAACTTTTACAAAATCGAAGTGTAAACAATGTAAAACAGAATCTGGGAAAATAATCGAAAACAATGATACGAAAATAATTTTTAAGGAACCGAAATCCGGCCACCGAATGCGCACAGGTCCTTAAGGAAATTATTCCCTCAAGTACCCGAGGTTGAATGTGGAATATTTCCTCCCAGGATAGAAGTAACATAATTTTACTTCTACGAGTCCGAATTATATTAGAATAGGTAGGATGTTTTTTTTTTTTTCATCAAGAATAGATAGGATGAGATAAGTTGAAATTTGATTGTGATTAGAATTCCAGGGAAGTTAATATCGGGGGAAGTTTCAAATTAAAATTTTTATCCAAGGTAGAATTATATTTTGAAGAAATAATTCATCTTGAAAGGCATAAAAGTCATTCAATATTTGAAAGATATTTTGGTCAACCAACATTTATATTCACGCTTTTATAATAACTAGTATCTATGAACGTGCCCCGCACAATAATTTCTGTAAATCATAATAACAAATATTAGGTAATATTATTCGAAATTGCATATTATTTATTATTTCCACGAATGATTCACATAAAGAAGAACACGAAATCATACCAACTACGAATATTCCAGCATTAATTATTGACCAAAAAAGATTTTCGGAAGAAGAAACATAATCGAAACAAAACCAGTTGTCAAAACAATAAAATTAGTAAAATTTTAAGCTAGCTAGCCGTGAGTCCCCATCCACAGTTGCGAAAAAATAGTTTTAGGGTTATATAACAACATAAAGGAAACAACAATATAAACATCTTAAAAACTTGAGGTTTTCGAAAAGTTTATGGTTTAGATTCAAGACTTTTAGGCAGGTGCACTTATTCTCTATTACTACATGTATTCAGCTCATTCTTGCAGTAATGTAATGTAAGCACATGAATCAATAATTCATTCACTGCGTAAATTTGTCATATTAACTTGTAGGTTCAGACATTTAAAAAAGTAGGACAAATATTAGATAAAAAAAGTTTTTAGAAAAGAAGATCTAGTACCATTGCATAGCAGTAATAGATAAATAATTGGCATATCTCTATTCTTGGAAAGTCTGAAAAGCTAGAGTCAAAACTTTTGAATAAACACAACCCATCTCTAGTGATTCAATTTCAAAGGAGTCTGTATATTTGCTAATGGACATCTCGAATACACCTGGCCAGACCATACATATACACACGTTGCCATGCAGTTGTAGAGACCAATACAACTTCCACAAACTCAACCTAAATAGGATTGGACAATTTAAATTTTGTGGTTATATTGGTAACTGGCTACGTTATGACCTGATTTAATGACAATTCTGTCCTTTTCTAATAGATTTTAAAGTTAATAGTTTAAGGATATAAAAGTCGTTCAATATTTAAAGGATATTTTGGTCAATCAATATCTATATTCACGCTTTTATAATAATATAGATAGATTAGTCTCTATAAACATGCTTTGCACGTTAATCCATGTCAATCATAATAGATGTTAGGTTTTATTGTTTGAAATTACATACGTACTATTTATTTCATGAGGTACAAAAATATTATTTGATTGTAGTCACTTAATACTTCTCAAACGTGCAGTTGCGCGTTATTCCCGGTCAATCTCAATTATACTAAAAAATTATTAGATAACATTATTTGTAATTATATAAATTTATTTTGTGAGTTACAAAAATGTTACTATAGTATATGATTTAGGATTGTACCTACGTTATACTTCATTGAAATTGATGTTCTCAGTATTTATTTTTTTTTCTTTTTCCCCATATAGAAAATATGTCACGCCTAAGATAATACAATATTAAAGAATAAGTGACCATATATTTGTTTATTGTCATTTACAAATACAAAGGTGTTGAAAATCATTACTAAACAAAATTACATTACAAGAATATCAATCAATTTTAAAAATATTTAGTTAATAACTTAAAAATAAAGTGATCACTAAAATAAGGTATAATAATATTTTCTATTAAAAATTCAAGTAATACATAAAAAAATAAATCCAACCAATCCATAAATAAATATAAATATCAATTCGAGAATTAGCACCTCATGAAAAATAAGTTAACTTAATTAATAAACCACAAAAAAAGGATATAGGGAAAAGAAACTCATACCATATCCTACACAATGCAGATTATCAAATTTGAAAAATAACTAAACAAACAAAAATTGATCTGCTAGTATTCTCTATATATGTTTTACGAATTTCGTACCTAAAATATAAACCCTCAACTGCAATTTTTTTTCTCGTTGATTTCCAAATATTTAAAAACTCCCTTCCGTCTCTTTTAACCTATTAAAAATAGAAACTTAACTAATTAGTTCCTTAAAAGTACCTTAATTTCTCCAAAAGGAGTAATTAATTTAATGATATTTTATTATAAATTGAATTCAAAGTCCCAAATATTGGATAAAATACTTAAGATTATAGTTTTATTCAATGTTTACGTTACTCAGTGTCTTGAAATTAATACGTTACTTTAGTTTAACGACTCTTATCCTATCTTTTAAGACCACACATATAAAGTAATCTAAAAATACCTAACCCTATCAAATTATGGTCTAATCATTACCTAATTATTTTATTTGTTAGACTCCAAATTCTAATCTGCACAAATAACTTTCAATCACAAACTTACTCCAAGGAAAATAAGGACATCCGTTTGATACTTCCTAATTTAAATGTGATAGCAACTCTTTAACTAATTTGATTCGAAATCGAAAATTAGAAGTAGTATTTGCTTTTTAAACTCTAATTTTAGTTGTGACACTTTTTATATTTACAAAATAGTCAATAGAAATATAGTAGAATTAGACTAAAAGGGTATAAAAGTCATTTAATATTTAAAGGCTATTTTGGTCTACCAACATTTATATTCATACTTTTAAAATAACTAGTCTCTATGTTTGTGCTTTGCACGAATATATTTAGCGTCAAATACTATGAAATGCGTATTTGAGATAATAACATTCAAATGCATATATATTATGTAACCAAAAAAAAAGAATAGAAAAATGACTTTTGCGTGAAACTTAATTGGATGACTTTTACGCAAAAAAAAAAAAAAAAAAAACTACTTATATGTGATAAACTCAAGGTTGAATGTCCACCGATGAAATTACTCGTCCATTGCCTATGTCTGAAGTGCTTGTAAGTTGTATTATTTTTATATTAAGCTAAATACTTGAATACAAAAACAAATAAAAAATTCACTTGTTATCTATAAATATTAATGGAGACAATTGTTTTATCAAATATGAATGTAGTGTAATTTAATAATATTCTATGCTTAGTTAATTAGAAATTCAAAATTCTAAATATTGGATAAAATCTTCAAGATTATACCTTTATCCAGCATTTACTATATTTGTTGTCTTGAAACTAATATTTTACTTTAGTTCATATTCTCTCTTAACACCAAAGCATAAAAGGTAATATAGAAATACCTAAACCTATCAAAATATGGTTCAATAATTACTTAATCATTTTCTATTCCCATCAATGTTCAATCACAAAAGTATTCCTAGGCAAATAGGCCACTGATTGGATATATCTCCTTAAAAAGTATAATAAAGACTCCCTAATTAAGTAGATCTGGAATCGAAATTCAGAAGTAGTATTTGTTTTAAACTCTATTTTTAACTATGATATTTTTTGTACTTACCAAAATAACCAATAGAAATATGGTAGAATTAGATTAAAGGGCATAAAAGTTGTTCAATATTTGAAGGTTATTTTGGTCAATCAATATTTATATTCGTACTTTTATAATAATGTAGATATAGATAGATAGATATGCTCTGACGACATGTATTTATTCTCTTTTAAAGGTTATTCATAAGTAGTAACACTTAATTATCTTTAGTTGGATTAAAAAAACTATCTAGCTAGAGTTTAGGGTTTCAATGAATTTTTGCTTTTGAACATTTTGAATGATCTATATTTGCCTTTAAATTTACAAATGGTCTAAATTTACACTTTATTTTGTTGTCGTTAGCCCAGAAGATCAAAATTGAGTCATTTCCATAACAACAAAGGTAAAAACAAGGCAATTTTATTAACGGAGTGCAAATTTGTACTAAATCTTGTAGTCCAGGTTCAAATTTGGACCTTTCCCCTTTTAAAATTTGGTAGAGATTGTACGGTTGAGTAAGTAAATAATAATAAATCTTTTCTCATTAAAATTAAATAGTATATTTACCTTCTCTTCAGTTCTAATTTTTCTTCCTTTATGTATGATTTTTTCATGTCTTTATGTATGATTTTTTTCATGTCTTTATGTATGATTTTTTCATGTTTATGACGATTTTACTTTGTAATTCAACTCAACTCTACGTATTAATTCTTTCATTTTGTCATATTTTATTGATTCATACATTGAAAAGCAAGTTCTTTTGATGTGTCTCAGTTTTTTAGTTAAGAATCCCATAAGCAAGTGTCGCAAGGTTCGAAATTCGATGGATAATGGACTTATACCCTCTATCATTTTCCGCTTAAATACTATATTTTTGTATAGGGGGGATCACAGTTCGATACGCGACGTGTGTCTAACCGAAACATCACGCGTTGTGCTCTCACCACTAGATCAAAGTCAAGTGGACTTCTTTTGTCTTATTATCGTATGAATTTTATAAACGGAAAAGGCTCAAATATGCCATCCAACTATCGAAAATGGCTCATTTATGCCACTCGTCAATAGTTTGGCTCATTTATACCATCGAACTATAAGAAATGGCTCATTTATGCCATCGAACTATAGGAAATGGCTCATTTATGCCACTCATCAATAGTTTCACTCATTTATGCCATCGTAGATTACCAAAATGACTCATCCATGCCATTTTTCATTAACGCTGATTTTATCATACTAGATATGACAAGTGGCCTCCAATTAGAGGTCTACGTCATTTAATTAAACCAGCCCAATTTTAAATACCAAATTAATAAAAAAATCTGACCCATACACCTTACCCACCCACAACGATAATCTAGTTGGAGGCCACGAGTCATATATGGTATTGCAAAACCGACTTTAATGAAATATGGCATGGATGAGTCATTTTGATAACCGAGCGATAGCATACTATGAGTCAAACTATTGATGAATGGCATAAATGAGCCATTTCCTATAGTTCGATGGCATAAATGAGTCATTTCCATGGTTCGATAAATAAATGAGCCAAACTATCGTGGCCCAAATGATAAATTTCGGTAGTTGGATAGCATTTAAATATTTAAGCCTTTTCAGTTTTATAAAAGAAGTTTAAAGGTCTTTTAATACATTTTTATTTTAGGCCGCCAAATTTATTGAGCCGTCCCTGATTTGCATAAAAGGGTAGTGGCATGTTCAAATATGGGTCTTTGACATATATATACATCTTAAGGAGAAATATTTACGAAACGTGACGATAGTTTTATATTTACAAAACATAACATTACAAATCCTATACAAAACATGCTTTATATTTAAAAAAAAAAAAAAAAAAAATTATTTTTTATTTTTTAAAATCATTTTTTTAAAAAAATATTTTTATATTTTTTTTTAAAAAAAAATTAATTTTTTTTTTATTTTTTAAAAAAATTAATATTTTTTTTTTTGCTCAAAAACTTATGTATGAAAGTTGTATGAAATGTGTATATCTCGCTCAAGACTTAAAAAGTTTGCTCAAAATTTAGTGTATGAAAAATGTATGAAATGTGTATATCTCTAGATTCAAGGCTTAAAAAAAAAAAATACTCAAAATGTGTGTATGAAAAACAATATTAAATTTGTATCTGCCTATGTCTTAAAATTTCGCTCACATTTTCATGTATAAAGTTCATGTTAGGATTAAAATTAATACAACTACAACAACATTGTATATAACTTTGATACAACATTCAAGACTTAAAATAATCGCTCAAATTTTTGTGTATGAAATTTGTATATCTTGCTCGGGCGCTTAAAAAGTTCGCTCAAATTTTACGTATGGAACGTATGAAATGTGTATATCTTGATCAAGGCTTAAACATTATGCTTAAAATTTTATGCATGAGAATGGTATGAAATGTGTATATCTTCCTCAAGACTTAGAATTTCATTCACATTGTTTGTATATAAATTTCATATTAGATTTCGGAAAATTAATACAACTACAACAACATTGTAACAATTTTCATACAATATTCAAGGGCTTAAAGTTTTCGCTCAAAATTTTGTATATGAAAATTATATTAAAATTTTGCTCACACATACACATTTCATACAACTTTCATACATAGAAATATGAGGTAATTTTTTAAGCCATTGAGCAAAAAAAAAAAAATTAATATTTAAAAAATATATATAAAAATTATTTTTTTAAAAAATATTTTTATAAAAAATATATATATTTTCCGGAAAAAAAAAAAAAAAAAAAACGAAAAATATATGAAAATCCGTCATGTTTTGTAATATATCGTTATGTTTTGTAAATAAGGAAAACTATCGTTACGTTTCGTAAATATTTCTCCTTAACATGTATATATACGTAGTTTCCCTTCAAATATTTGGTAATATATTCCTACCTTTCACATACAGACCTAGTCTATATATAAGATAACTAGAAGCGAAGGGTTTTGAGGTTTATGAATTCGAGTTTCTAGTCCTTTAAAATTATTGGGTTCTAATTTAATAATTTGTACATATTTCATAAATTTTTTAATAAAATTACAAAATTTCAACAAAAGCTATTGAGTTTGACCGGACACGTAATCAAAGTGCTATCTCCACCCTTGAAATAACGATGGACTAAAATTAAGACAATACGCTACATCTTTGTGGGCACATCATCAATTACGTTCAAGTTGCAATTTAGATCGGATTATGGCAAAAATAAATTTGATATTATTACAAGTTTGAGTAGGAAAAAAACAAAGGAAGATAAAAGGGTGAACAGTGTGTGAGAAAGACCTCTAGAAAGTGGGTAACTGACAAAATTTTGTATGTATACTTCTCTAAGTATGTTCCATAACGTTGCAATTTTGTGGTTGTCACAAACTCACATTTTTCTCACTCCATCTCAAAATGATTTCTTTTTATATTTGAAAATAATATACGGGAATAACTTAAACTTCTCATTTTATATTTAGCTTGTGTTTAGCAAGGGCGGGGTGGTTCATCCGAACCTATTTCGGCGGAAAATTAAAGTGTTTATACATGATTAAAATTATTTTTTATGTATAGATAGTAGATGTTGAACCCCCTTGGACGTGTTCTTGTGTTTACTTCTTCATATTTTGAACCTCCTTACTGCAAATCCTGATTCCACCACTGGTGTTTAGTATGAAAAAATATTTTCAGAAAAATGTTTTTCATAAGATATATAATAGTCTTTTCACATATCCTCCACTGTTTGGTAGGTACTCACGACAATAATTTCCTAACCCTCTAACAAGAAGTTATTTCCAACACCCCTAATTACCTTACCCCTTTCACCCCACCCGCACCCCCTCCCCCCCCTCAATCCCCACCGAAAACCTGAACTAACATCTTTAAATAATTGCGAACTATCATCTAATTATTATCATCATTATTTTATTATTATACAGTGGGAAGAATATTGAAATGTTAAAGATTTAATATACCTGTAAATTCCCTAGTAGTTAGTTAATTAACAGTCAAGTTAGTTAGAAAAAAGTTATAACAAATTGTGTATATCCAGCTGTATATTGTGTGTATATATACACTTGTAAGCTACTGAATTGATCAGATTATTGAATCACAAAGTGAGATATCTCACATACGATTTATTCTCTTTAGGATTCATCTTCTTGCTCGTTTAACTTCATGGTATCAGAGCTCTCTTGGCTGAGTTGAGTTAATCGATTCAAAATTCTGCGAACAAAACTTTCTGATCAAATGTCACATAATTTGTTCTTCCCAACAAGATTGTAAAAATGGGGATGAATGGTGAACATACAACCAATGAGTTGGATTAGGTGACCAACGATCAAATTCATAACAATGGCAATGAACTCAACAATGAGACAAATGGATTCCAAAACAGTAGCACACCTGGGAATGGAGTCGGTTCAGACTTCATCAATAGTGTGAATGGATTTCCTACTCAAGTCAATAATAGGTTTCCTTCACAAGTCAACAATGGGGTTCCACCACAATTCAATGGTGGTAACAACATTTTTCAAAATTCTAGTAACAATTTGCAAGGTATTGACTATTATCATCCTCTTGAGCCCAAATGATGTTAGTGGGATTAGTATCATTTCTTTTCAATTGACTGGAACTAAGAATTATATGATTTGAAATCAGTCTATGAAACTTGCTTTAATGGCTCGAAACAAGATGGGTATGGTTGATCGATCTTACATGAAAGAAAGATTTAGAGAGGATCTATGGAGTCACTGGGATAGGGTTAATGCCATAGTCCTGTCTTGGTTAATCAATTCTGTGTCCAAATCTTTACTAAGGGGAATAGGATTTGCCTCTAGTGCACATAGTGTATGGGAAGATTTATGCGAAAGATTTGATAGGATTGATGGTTCTAGGACATTTAATCTATATAGAGAAATTGCAACACTGCAACAAGGAACATCTTCAGTTTTTGTGTTTTACACTAGAGTTATGGGCTGAATTTGAAGCGTTGGTGCCTGCACCAGCTTGTAATTGTGAGAAGTCTAGGGGTTTTGTGATGTTCTTGCAAAGGTAAAAGTTGTTTCAGTTCTTGATGAGTCTCAATGACTCATATATGCAAGAAAGAAGTCAAATCTTGCTAATGGATCCTCTACCTAATATCAATCAGGTTTATGCCAAGATTATTGGAGATAAAAGTCAAAAGGAAGTACATGGGAATTCTGGTGGAATGGGAATGAATTCAGTAATGGGAATGAGTTCAGGAACCTCACGAAGTAATTTTGGCAACTAGCGAAACAGTCTTGGAAATAGTCTGAGTAACAGTTTTGATCCAAATATCATGTACTCAAAGACTGTTGGTGGTAATCAAAAGTTCAAAAAGAATTTCAAGAATCTAGTATGTGAATTTTGTAAGTGCAAAGGACATACCAAAAAAACTTGCTATAAATTGGTAGGTTATCCACCTGACTTTATATCCAAGAAGAAAAGTTTTCAGAATGGCTCGAGTTCCAGTTCTGGTTCTGCTCATAATGTCACTGAATCAAACTCATCTCCTAAGGTATATCCACAAAGTCAAGCAAACTGCAGCTAGGGGTTGAATACTAAAGTTCCTATGATTGGTCATCAGAATGATGCCAGGCAGAACACAATTGAAGGATACACTGAGAAACTAAAGGCCTACACATTTTTAAAAGAACAGTATGATCAAATACTAAGTATGTTGAACCAAGGATCAACTACAACCGATACAAACTCTGAGGTGCAACTAATGCGAAGGTAAAGCTTTGTTAGTTTCTAAAAACAGTGAAGTTTGGATAATTGACATTGGTGCATCTAACCATATGGTGTCTAATTTAGAAATGCTTCTTAAGAATGCTAAAGTTAAGCAAGTCAAGCCTAAACCAGTTACGCTACCTAATGGAGATGTATCTCATGTCACACATATTGGTTCAAGTTAAATCTGTACTAGAAGTGTGATTAAAAATGTCTTCCATATTCCTCAATTTAAGTACAATTTGATATCTGTCAGCAAGATAACTAGAGAATTGGGCTGTTCAATAGTATTCTTCCCATTTTTTGTGTTTTTTAGGAACTTTACACTGGCAAGATCAAGGTGATTGGCAAAGAGGAAGGAGGATTGTACCTAATACTGAACAAGCTCGTAAACAATAATGGAGAAGTTTCTATTACAGCAAAGGAAGATTTGAATAAAGCAGACATCAAGCAGGATGAGAATGTTGGCTTGTGGCACAAGAGATTTGGGCATGTATCAGCTGAGTTTTAAAGAAGTTAATTTCTGTTAGTATGAAAATAGTTGTTAGTACAATAGACAAGTGTGTAATATGTCCTTATGCTAAGCAAATCAGATTAGCATTTCCTGTCAGTAGCATTAAGAGTGTTTCTCCTTTTTTATTTGATTCATGTAGACCTATGAGGTTTTTATAAGACAACAACTCTTGATGGCAATAAATACTTTCTTACTATAGTTGATGACTTCACAAGAATGACTTGAATTTTCCTATTGAAGCAAAAGTCTGATATCAATTTTCAGATTTATTACTAATCAGTTCAACAAAGCAGTGAAAGTACTAAGATCAGACAATGGTACAGAATTTGTGAATTGCTTTGTGATAACTCATTCAAGATTTTGGGTATAATTCATCAAAAGACTTATCCTTATACTCCAGCAAAATGGAGTGGCAGAAAGAAAACACAGACATATTTTAGAAGTGACTAAATCACTTAGATTTCAAGCAAACCTTCCTACCAGATTTTGTGGATACTGTGCTCTAGTTGCTGTTTATTTGATTAACAGGATGTCATGTTCTGTAATTGATTATCAGAATCCTTATGAAAGATTGCATAACAGAAAACCTCTACTGTCACACTTAATAGTAATAGGTTGTTTGTGTTTTGTAAAAATTCTAGTAGGTAATGAAAAGTACGCAACCAAGATCCAAATCTGCAATTCATGATACTCAGAGATACAGAAAGGATATGTGCTATATGATATAAATGATAAAACATTTTTTGTCAGCGGAGATGTACTATTTAAAGAGTCAATATTTCTTTTTTCTACACAAGTCAAAGAACAGCCCCTATTTGTGGATACTGATGGAACATTATATGACATAGAGTTGCAGGGTCCATTTGGAAATCCTCAGCCTAATCCAAGACAAGTAAATGCAAACTTGAACAACTCAAATACTGAGCATAACGATACTTCCATCATAGGTGTTAGTAATCATATCACAGATATAACAAAAGGGATCATGCAGGTGAGACCAAGTGTGATAAATTACAACATGACATTTTAGAAGTACAACAAGATGCAGTAGCAGATCTTCAACAGCTTGATGTTGAGATAAACATGCCACAAGTTTTGGATCCTAATGTCCCACACCAGATTCAGTTAGATGCACACCAACAACAAAACCAGATTCAGAATCCACCAATACAAGCTAATCTTGAACCCGAAACTAGGAAATCGAATAGAAGTATTCATCCACCAATTTAGATGAAGTATTTCATTACTTTGAATGTGCATGAGGGTATTCGCTATCCTATGTGTAATTGTATCAGTTATGACAAGATATCTCCGTTTTATCAGTCATATATTGTTGCCACTTCTTCACTTGTGGAACCAACTAACTATGCAGAAGCACTAAAGGATCTTAGATGGACTGCAGCTATGAAGGCAGAAATTCAAGATTTGGAAAGCAATAACACATAGGAGGTGGTTGACTTGCGTAAAGGGAAAATTTCTATTGGTTGCAAGTGGATATATAAAATCAAGTATAAAGCAAATGGTGAAGTTGAAAAATTCAAAGCAAGATTAGTTGCAAAGGGTTATAACCAAAAAGAAGGAATTGACTACAAGGAGACATTTTCACTAGTGGTTAAAATAGTCACAGTAAGGCCAACGCCCCGAACTATAGCCTGGGCGTAACACGACACTCGATGTCTATCTGCGTGTGACCGAGCGAACTAATTGGCTAGCTGAATCAACATATGATATCAATACATACTAAATGTGGAAATAACACTGGCACATGCTGGTCTACTAAAAATCTGACTGAAATATCATAAATGCGGAAAGTGTTGAATAAGTCTGAATAAGTAGCTGACAAGGTTAACACAAAAGCTACTAAACATCTGACTAACTGGACTATAGCCTACGAAGCCTCTAAAGAGTACTGAACTGCTAACTGTTTACCGCGACAAGGCCCCCAACATACCTCACTAACTGAACTACTATAAAGACTGAAAGTACAATAACGCCCCCGGGAATCTGAACTCGGACCACCAATGGTACCGATACGAGAATGTCCTAGCAAGCATAATCGTCAACCTGTAAATCGTTACCTGCATCGCGAGATGCAGTCCCCAGGCAAAAGGGACATCAGCATATTTGACTTGCACTGGTATGTAAAGCAACTGAAAGGAAGAACTGTAAATACTGAAACTAAAACTGAACTGATAACTGATAATTGAGCTGAAATAAGAAAGTAAAAATATGAATACTCTTTGTTCTGAATGAGTAACCACCTGTTTATCTGAGTAAATAATTTGCGCCCTCATGCTGAAAGATACAACACTGACATACTGGGAAATGATTCACTCAAACATGTCTTCATGGGCTTATTATGAGAACTGAAGCTTTAACTATTTATAAACATGTCGAGGCTCATGGGTATCAAACACAAGTCTATATTGATTACATATTGAGCTCACAACATTCGGAATGAAAGTCATGAATGAATTGTGAAACTAGAGAATAGAAGTTCTGCAACTATTTAAGAAACCAAGCTTAACTATATTTCTGAGGCAATTTGTAACGTTGTAAAAGGACGTGGCGTAGGGAGAATCATTAACATTCCCAAACGTAGAGAGTTAGCCTCACATGCCTTAATTCCGGCCTTTGAGCGTAATACAACAAACCGTTCAACTTTAATCTATAGCAACACAAGTTAAAAGGGTTCCATATAAGCAATAATATCCATACTTTGGTCACCTAAGCATTTTATCAAACACTTGGTGGGCATAAAGCTCCACAACCTTCATTAATGATGTTTTCTTCACCCAATTCCCATTTTATTACTTCTAGGTGATTCAACAATCTTAATTTGATGAAAATAACATCATTCTTCATCACCCATATGATTACAACAATTCAATAATCCAAAATCCTAGCATAGTTCATATGACACTCTCTATTAAACCCAATTACTATTCTCCCAAGAACTCATCGATTCAACTATAAGTGATTAGAGAGTAGAAGTATTACCTTTTGTTCAATCCTCTTGAATTCGGATTGTGGTTCTTTTGTCCAAGACAAAGATTCAATCAATAATCTATGGAATAGATGAGGATTCTAGCGTTAATCTTTGTTAGATTAACCCTAGGGTGCTTTCTCTCCAAAAATACGGTTTATAATGAAGTGGGAAAAGTTTTTCGGAGTTGGGTATATACAAATTCAAAAAAAGATCGTTTCAGGCATAACTGGCCGGGCGCGTTGCCTCGGGCATCTTAGGGGGCGACGCACTAGGCCTATATTACAGGACCTAATGAAGTTTATACGGGGTGTAACAGTGCTTGCACTAGCTAATTCAAAGAATTGGTTCATTCATCAAATGGATGTTTTTAATGCTTTTAAAAGGGCATATTCATGATGAGATTTATATAAGATTACCTCAGGGCTTTGCCAGTGAGGGGGAGAAATTTGTAACACCTCGTGTATTCGGGCTAAGATTTGACTCGTAAGACGGTATAATGAACCTAATATGAGTAGTGTAAAAAGGGTGTTTGAAACCCAATCAAGCCATAAGAACTGTCCTTGGGCAAAGTAAAGTCGGAACTAAGATGGGAGGTGTAGGAAGTGTTTTGAAATACCTTTCCATCCATATAAGGATCAGGTTAATCAGAGCTATGTACAAAAAGTTTTGCACGTTTTACTAAAGAGCTATTAGTGGTGCTCGTCCACGGGCATGCAACGCGTGCAGACTGACGCCCCAAGGACATGTCTCATGCAGACAGGTAGCGAAGCGAGATCCATTGCGTGTGCGTGCAGGCAGCACATGCTGCTCGGCACAAAAAACATCCTCCTAGACGTGCGATCCCTACAACCTTTTTAAGTGCGTTTTTCCTGATTTTTCATTCCATTCTTCACTTCTTCAAACCTTAGAACGAATTTTCTCTCTTCTCCTCATCCTCATACATGAATGTAAGTCCCTCCCATGTATTCCCAAGTGAATTTTAATGACTATACATGAATTCTAAGCGAAATCCTATGTTAACAACCTAGAGTTTTCAAGAAAACCCATCTCAAGGTTCAAGATTCAAGATTTTGGAATTCTTCTTCAAAGATTCAGAATTTTCTCAAGTTTTTTGAGCGATTCAGGTATGTAGGATTTCTATCCACATATGGAAACATCGTTGTTCTTTCCCACGCCATGTTCTTCCATGATTATACGAAATTTCACCAAAACTAGGGTTCTAGACATGTTTATGATAACCCTAAGCTCATGTACCAAGATACACCATGTTTGTATTGATAATTCATTATTGTATTCTTGATATTTTATGTTATTGAGAATCTGTCTGTAATCCATGAAAACCCATACTTTGCATTCCATGGGTTCTTATATACAAAATATGAACTATTATGCTTATTTTCATGAAAATCCTACATGTCTCCATGTTTTCATACAAGTATATTATGTAATATATATTCATGTTACGTTATTCTTACAATTCATGTCTACAAATTGTGTTTACGAAAACCATGGGCGCAGATGCCACCTATTTTCATGTTCATATTTTTGGGAGTTGCACAGATTACCGAGAAGGCTCAGATAGCCTGAAACTACGGTTGCCACTGTAGGATAAGGATTGCTCCACTCAGTTAGGACGATTCCTTCATGTTTATTAATTGGATCCTTTCATGTTATGTTTATGTGTAGTACTCCTGGCAAGGTATGAGATTGCTCTACTGGTCGGGCCAGGTACCAAACTCCACGTACCTACGTGGTGATTCATGTTGTCGGTTATATTAATGTTTTCCCAATTAAAAATGTTTTTACTCATGTTATATGTATGTGTATATATATACATACATACACACTCATGTTCATGTTCAGCTTCCAGATACAGTTTCAGTTTATGTTTCTGTTCTATTATTTTCATGTGTCATGCTTATTTCATTTAGTTGTTTTACATACCAGTACAATTTAAATGAACTGACGTCCCTTTTTATTTGCCTGAGGGCCTGCATTTCACGATGCAGATTTACAGTACGACGGATCAGCTTGTTATGACACTGCTCGCATTAGCTTTTTGGTGAGTCCCATCTCATTCGGGGTATAGTCAGTATTTATATTTCATGTTAGTTTTGCAGTTAAGGTATGCGGCGGGATTATCCTGGTAAATATTTTAGCAGTCAGACTCGTGTCAGAGGTTTCATAGACTAATCAGTTATGTCATGTCAGATGTTCAGAGTCATATAGCCAGTATTGGCTCAGTATTTATTATATTTTCAGATTATTTCCGCATCATTTAAACAGTATTTTCATTAGTATTATGATAACTCATGTTATTCAGACTATCTATGTTTTAAAGTTATATTCCGCATTCAGTTCATGCCCCATGTTGATTCAGTAAGCCATGTAGTTCGCTCAGTCACATGCAGTCAGGCACCGAGTGTCGTGTTACGCTCAGGCCATGGTTCGGGGCATGACAAAAATATGCAGACTTGTCAAATCCCTCTATGGCCTTAAACAAGCTCCTAGAGAATGGAATGCCAAGCTCACTGAAGCACTGCTTCTAATGCAATTTACTCAAAGTCAGCATGATTATTCTTTGTTTATTAGAAGAACTTCTAAGGGAATGGTTATAATCTTGGTGTATGTAGATGACATGCTGATTACTGGAAGTTCACTAAAATTGATTGAAGAGACTAAGAAGACATTGCAAAAGGGTTTCAAGATAAAGGATCTAGGGGAACTAAAGTACTTCTTAGGAATAGAGTTTTCAAGATCAAAGGATGAAAATTATGATGCATCGGAGAAAATATTGCCTTGAACTAATATCGAAGCGGGAATTGTAGTAGCCTAAACCAAAGAATTACACCGGTTGATGTCGGTGTCAAACTTACTTCTATGCGGTGTGGAGGGTCTTGGTAAAGCCGAACTAGTTACAAAAGATCCACTGGTGATCATGCTAGTTATCGAGAGATTGATAGGGAAACTTCTCTATCTCACTATGACAAGACTAGATATTTCATTTGGTGTTCAAACACTAAGTCAGTTCTTAAATAGCCTAAGGAATCACACATACGATCGCAAAGACTCAATTGTAAGGTACATAAAGAACCAGCCTGGACAAGGAATCTTATTATCTAGTGATTCATACACTACTCTCAAAGCATATTGTGATGCTGACTGGGTTCCCTGCCCACTCACCAGAAAATCGAAAGACGATTTATCATCTAGATGGGAAATTCTCTTATTTCATGGAAGGCAAAGAAGGAATCTACTGTGTCAAGAATCTCAGCAGAAGCTAAGTATAGACGCCTAGCCACAATTGTTTCAGAACTAACTTAGTTGATTGGATTACTTAAAGAGCTAAATGCCGAAGTTAAGCCGCCTATTAACATTTACAGTGACAGCAAAGCAGCATTACAAATTGCTGTCAATCCAGTTTACCATGAGAGGACCAAACACATAGAGATCGACTATCACTTCATTAGAGAAGAACTACAGCAAGGGATCATCTCAACTATCTACATTTCGACTAAGGAACAGCCTGCAAATGTTCTTACAAAAGGGTTAAGCAAGGTGCAACACGAGTACCTACTGTTCAAGCTAGGATTGTTAAACATTTTCCCTCCACCTAGCTTGAGGGGGAGTGTTAAGTAGCTAAGTATAAGCCCAGAAAGGCATTTATGTAAATTCCTAAGTACTTAGTTAATTAACAGTCAAGTTAGTTAGAAAACAAGTTATAACAGTCTTTGTATATCCAGCTGTATATTGTGTGTATATATACACTTGTAAGCTACTGAATTGATCAGATTATTGAATCACAAAGTGAGATATCTCACATACAATTTCTTCTCTTTGGGATTCATCTTCTTGCTTCAATTCCCTTATATATAATGGTGATAGATAAATATACCTTTTAGGAACTAAATATCTCTTTGTAAACCACTTTACTTCCGTTATCCCCAAAACATGAAGAACTTGAAGAGTTATAATTAATAAAATGATATGAACCATATTCATTTTTCAATGCAAATTGTATCTCAATGGTCATTCTTGATTGATATACTTAATGGTGCATAAAAGAAAAGATAAAGGGTCATAAAAATGTTATATAAAGTGAATGCCACTTATTACTGATTCTGTACAACAAATTTTTACCATAACCCGTTCGTGTAGTTCAAAAAAGAATCATCTTGTACCATTCATGAACTAATTATTGCTTGAGCTAAGATAATTGATTGGCCATGAAAGAGAGAGTCGATGATATTGATAGCTCCGGATGAAAAGGATCTGATACGTCTGGTTATATTCTACAGTCTCTGAGACAATTATTTCAACAGAAGATGATTTGATTAAGACTTTAAGTCTTCTTCTACTTTTCTTCTTCCTGGATCTTGCCGATCATTTTAAACCTTAACTTTTTTAGTTCAACTAATTACGAAAGAGCAGAACAAAAAGAAAATGACTACCACATTCACATATAGACAATTAATTCAACAGAAGATTTATTTGATTAAGCAACTATGTACACTGCATTTGCTTTTCATGTGCGTATCCAAAATCCAAAATCAGAATAAAACAATGAAAATAACCTTTTTTTCTCCTATACCACACCTCACCCTCCTATACCACACCTCACCCCCCCATCCCCCCCGCCCCAAGTGATAATAATACAAAGTAAAAAGCTATGAACATGTAAATTCATTCCAAGATTGAGCCCCTAATGTCCTAATTAAGAAAAGATTAAAAAGAGAACCCCCAAAAAATAAGAACGAACAAGAACATTGGGTTATTGACAGCAATATTATTATTTTTAGTTCCCTGGGAAACTGGTGGTGGTGTTATTATTTCTTGAGTGAGCAGACATGAGGCTGTTTCTTGGAAGAGGGTGAAGGTAGCTTATATGCTAAAAGCTAAAAGCTAAAAGCTAAAAGTCATAAGTTGGAATATCAATTTTTAACTTATTTTTATAGTATTTTTTTGGCCTAAAAATAAGTGCTGGACTTTTTATCTTTTCGAAACACCATAAAAAAAAAAGTCTAAAAGCCAATAAACACTTAAAATAAGTCAATTCAAAATAGGGATCTAATAGCTTAGTTGGTTGGCTACCTAAACTTTTATCTTGTTAGTGAGGGTTCGAATCCCAACATTATAATTCCCTCCCATTTCCCCTTCCCCTTTCCCTTATATAAAAAAAATAGTTTAAAAAAAAAAAGTCAATTCAAACACCCTCTTCTAAAGTGGTAGAGAGAGGAAAAGTGGGCCAAAGGGAGTTGGGTGGTGCTGTTGAGTGTAGGAGAGGGAATCTAAAATAAGGCCAATCACGTGAAGCCACATATTAAATAATGAGATATTTTTAATAGAGTGTAGCCGTTTGGTTTTGACAGTAGAAAACAACTCCAAAATTAACGGGTGCCTTTAACTTTTTTTTCTTTGGAATGGAAGTTTAGCGTAACAAAAAGAATTTCATAGCAAGACAACTTGTGAGGATAAGTGAACATGCAGAGAAGGGAAAAAGACACGGGTAGTAGTATTTATCAATCATGAAGATAGAAAAATGAAGGGTAGCTCAATAAGATCGGAGACCTAAAGTAAACTTTTATACGAGGCCTTATATAATTTTTTAAATAAATATAATCATTATAACTTTTATTTAAAATCTACTTTTCTAGCTTATAGTTCTTTTTCAATTGATAACTTAATTAATCCATTTAAATATGTCTCTTGAGACATTGTTAATCTCAGGTAAGAAATTATCAATTTTAATTTTGAAAATTTCTTTCTGTTGAGACAACTGTCATAGGATTTGTTAACATTATTCAATAAGCTATATAGGTACATATTTGAAAAAGAATCAAGATTTTTATCTGATTGAGTATATCAAGTAGAGTATAATCTCTACTTGTACTACTTCTCTTAACACTTTATCCGTCGAAAAATAAGTCTAAACAATCAATATCAGTGGCCATTATGTTTTTACACATCAAAGTTAATGAAATATCATGCCAAATAGTCATACCCAATAAAAACTCAAAATTATCAAACTCATATATATGTTGTGAAATAAGTAGCTTCACTTTTAGTTTTTGGATTATCACTAACTTCTACTAATAACAATAAAGCATTTTTTATTTGTGGAGCTTGAAATATTATTGCTTTTATACTTTCGATATGACTTTTCCAATGTGTTTGTGACAATAATTTAAAAATTAGGTTGAGTACACTATCTTTTAAAACCTTCTACTGCTTATTAGAAGAAGAAAAAAAACAGTGAATATATACATTGTATCACTCCAAAAATTTATATAACATTCACACAAGAACTAATCATGTCAGGAAGTACCAAATTTAAATTATGACGATATTAAAAAAAACTATATATTTTTATTAAAAAAAATTGGGGCCCCCAAAATTTTGGGGCCTAAAGCACTTGTTTGAGTTGCTTTATGGTTCAGCCGGCCATGTCACAAGGGAGTAAACAGGGGCTCACATTTACCATGATAAGTTGTATTGACTTACACTTAACCATAATAAGTTGTATTTACTTAATTAGTGTAAACAGGTGCTCACATTTACCAGTTCGATACTATGAGTCTTTTCCACTATTCATTTGTAACATATAAAACACAAATTATAATATGTATCCAATGTCCTCTGAAATCTTTGATCTCCTTTTGTATTCTCAGCCAAACTCATGGAATTTTCATTTGATTAGGATAACTGTTTACAAAGTTCCCAGTCCGAGAATTGCAGAACAAGCTAATTTGTTTTACTTCCGCATAACTTTATAAGGTCCTAGCAGTTGCTTCAGGTTCCAGCCAAAAAGATAACAATCACAATGCCAAGCCAAGGACTGGATTCATTGCAACATCTAAGTTTTGTCCACTAGGTTAGTTATTGCTCTTTTTATGAAGCATATAACAAAATTACCTTTAAAATTCTTTTTTTTTTAGATGATTTTTTTTAGATGAATACCGTTAAAATTCTGAATTAACTTTTTATATGAGATTCATCAGGATTGATACAAAAAAAAAAAATTATATGTTGTTGGTCAAAACAATCTCAAGTCATGTTATAATCTGTTTGAAAAGTTTTTGTAAGAATAGTTGTATAAGTGAAGAGCGGTTAGAATAAATGTGTTTTGTTTTTTTGATATCGGTAACGACTTGTATTTACAGTAAAATTCAGCTTCAACTGAAGCCTAATTGTAATCTTTACAACAAAAGTATAAGGAGCACCCAACAAAAGCTTACACTTGTCCTATTAAATCTACCAGGTCTCCTATCTCTCCCCACAAATTTTCTTTACACCAAAAATAGAAGAGATTTAGACAATTCATCCTAATTTTCTGGATAGAGCTACTAGTGCCCTAAAAAATTCTAGCGTTCCTTTCCTTCCATATTGTCCACCAAACACAAGCTGGGATGATCTGCCATCAATCTTCTTCTCCACTTCTCTTCCCTACACTCTTCCAAAGATCCGAGAAGCTCAACGGTAGTATTAGGCATAGTCCAATTGATACCAAGGATACAAAAGAACATGTTCCACAGATTTGTAGTTGTCTTGCAATGTAAGAAAAGGTGCTTGTTGGTTTCACCATCTTGGCCACATAAGAAACATCTTGAACAAATGCAAAACCTCTTCTTTGTAGTTTCTCGTGGGTCGTGCATGCCCTCCTCGCAACCAACCAAACAAAACAAGAGACCTTGAAAGGGATTTTTACTTTCCAAATGAGCTTCCAGGGCCAAATCTCCCTCGGGTGGTACTATGGTTGAGGTTCCGGAGAAATGTACTTAACAGAGAAAGTTCCTTTGTTGTTCAATTTCCATCTTAGTCACTGTCGATAGTACCGAAGTTCCTCCAAAAGAGGCTAGGAGCTGGAGCATATTGATTAAGCTTTCAATTTCCCAATCATTGAGAGCTCTTCTGAAAATAAGATCCCATCCTTGAGGCTCCAAACTTGACTGATTTGTGCTTGAGCTTGGAGGCTTATAGAGTATAAGTCGGGGAAAGTCGATTGAAGGTTGTTATGGCCAATCCAACGATCCGCCCAAAAAGTAGTTTTTCTGCCATCGCCAACTATGATATTTACATTAGCCCAAAATTCATTCCGGTGGAACCTAATAGATTTCCATACACTAGTACCATAAGGGCCATTAACTTCTTTAGTAATCCATTGATCTAGCATCCCATATTTCTGGGAAATGAATCTTTTCCATAAAGCATTGTCCTCTGAATTGAATCTCCATAGCCATTTCTGCAATAAACTTTTGTTGTGCAATAAACTTTTGTTGTGCAACCCCAAGTTCTTAATGCCCAGCCCACTCTCCTTCTTGTTCAAAATGATTGAGTCCCATTTGACCAGGTTCTTGCATCTCCTTTCATCATCGCTTTATTACCTTGCCAAAGAAAGTCTCGTCTCGGTTGTCAATCTTTTTCTCTACTCCTCGAGGAGTGGGAAGAGAGCCATCATGTATGTAGGGAGGGCATCCAAGACAGAATTAATGAGTGTAACTCTGCCACCCAAAGAGAGGTATTGGGTTTTCCACCTTGCCAACTTCTTTTTACATCTCTCCAAAACTTCATCCCAGATTTCTTTAGATTTGTTTTTGGCACCTAGAGGCATCCCTAGGTACTTAGTGTGGAGGAAGCCCACTTGACAGCCTAGGTTCCATGCTAGATTCTAAAGATCATCAACTTGATTAATTGGATAGAGTGAACTTTTGCTCCAGTTGACATGAAGACCAGACAGGGCTTCAAAAATGGTCGGATTGCTGCGAGATGTCCTGATTCCGCTCCATTTCAGCATCACAAAAAACTAGTGAATCGTCAGCATATAGTAAATGAGTGATCTCCAGGTGATTGCTAATGGTAGACTGAGAGTCGAAGCCCCTAATCCAACCATTAGATTTAGCTGTCCTAACCATGTGATTAAGACCTTCTATAGCAATCAAAAATAAGAAAGGTGACAATGGGTCACCCTGTCTGAGACCCCTTTGAGATTGAAAAAAAACCTGCTGGACAACCATTTATCATAATAGAAAATCTAACACTAGAGATGCAAAATTTGATCCAGTTTATCCACTTGTGCCCAAAGCCCATGTCTTCCAGGATCTTCAGCAGATAGCCCCAATTTACATGGTCAAAAGCTTTTTCGATATCCAATTTACATAGAATTCCCGGCCTTCCTTTTTTGAATCTGGAGTCCACTAGCTCATTAGCTAGTAAGGCTGCATCCATAATCTGTCTCCCTTTTAAGAAGGCCATTTGGTGTTGATCAATCAACTTCCCCATGACTGTCTTCAGTCTTTATGTGATGATTTTAGAGATGATCTTGTAAACTCCTCCGATAAGGCTTATAGGTCTGAAATCTTTAAGTTCTTCTGCCCCATTCTTCTTTGGTATCAATGCAATAAAAGTAGCATTGAAGGATCTCTCAAAGAATTCATTGTGATGAAAATTAAGAATGGTTTGCATTAGGTCTTCCTTTAGAATATCCCAACATTCTTTAAAGAAACCCATTGTAAAGTCGTCGGGGCCCGGAGCCTTGTCGATTGCACATAAATTGATGGTATTTAGCACTTCTTCTTCAGAAAAAGGTCTTTGCAACCATTAACTTTCCTCCTCAGTTATCTTGGGACAGCTAACATAATTCAGAGAAGGCCTCCATGATTCGGTTTCGAATACAGCTTCTCATAATAATCAACCATAACTTCCTTGATATCAGCCTCAAGTACCACTTCTTGACCTCCAACTATTAATCTTTCAATTGTGTTGTATCTTTTGTGTGATGTTGCCATTCTTTGGAAGAATCTAGTATTTCTATCACCTTGTTTTAACCATAAGACCCTGGATTTTTGTCTCCAACTTGCTTCTTCATTTTTGGCTAGATCTTCTGTTACATCTCGCATTTCGCACGTCGGAATATTTTAAGTCGGTTGCGAAAAGTTATGGACAAGGTTATCTTTTGGCTTTGTTTTACGACAAATGGTTTATGATTTTATTGGAAGGAAGCATTAAGGAAAGATTTGGGACTAAGAATGCATTATGGAAAAAAATTAAAAATTTCATGAAAGGAGAGTGAGGTGGGCCATGGCCACATGGAGGCTTGAAACATATACATATGTATGGAATTAGATGATTAAGGGAGCAAAATTCATCTTTTATTACCTAAGGAAATTTCTAGAAATTTGAAGAATGATTTGGAGGGAAAAGAAAAGAGAAAAAAAAAAAAAAGGGGAGCACATGGCCGGCCATGTGCTTGGCCATGTGCATGGCCATGTGCCCCTTGCATATATAAGTATGACTTAGTCTTGCCAAGGAAGACCATTTTCATCATTTTTGCTCTAGAGAATTCAAGAGAGAGATGGAAAAAAAAAAGAGGAAGAGGACGGCTAAAGAGGGGCTGGCCGAATCAGCCCCCTAGAGATGATCTTGAAAATTGTTTTCTTCATACTTTCCTACTAATTAGAAGGTCCTCGTCGACGTGGAATAGTTGTTGGGAGAAGAAAACCATTCTATCTTGCAAAGAGGAAGCTAGCCGAGAAGATGAAGGGCGGAGAAGTAGGTAAGGTTCCATCTTATTTTACATGTGTTATAGGTGATGTGTGCATGTTGTAGTATATGGGATTGGATGAAAATCATAAAGGGTTGTATGTGCAAGCTGTGGCCGTGAGTTGTGTTGTTGGAGTAGGCATGAGGAATAAATTCTATTTAGTGTAATTTGATTGTTGTGTGTGTTGTGAAGTGTGGAAATGAATGCAAACCATGAAAATATGGATGTTGAATAGTAGGCCGTGTGGTGTGTGCATGTGTGTTGTGGCCGTGTGCCTCAAGTGGGAAGGGAAATGGTTCGAGTTAGCATGGAAATTCATTGTTAAGTTGTCGTGGGGAATTTATGTGATTTTTATATGAATTTCGTATGATTGTGAAAATAAGAATTTAAATGTGAACTTTGGTAGTTGTTGATGAATTTGGAGGAAGACTAGTAATGCTATATTGTGTTCATAAGGATTGTTTGTGTTGCTGGGTTGTTGTTGTTGACATTCTGGGCCGAGCCATATTCTCGGGACGGAGTAATTACAGAGGAGATGCTGCCCAAATTTTTGTAGACAAGTGAAGGATGGAAGATGTGAAAGCAAAAGTCTACTATCGACAATTGGTAAACATGACCATTTGAAAATTCTGGGCGAAACGGGATTCGAGATTGTACGAGCATAAGACGTCCGAAAGGTATGTAAGGCTTCACTTTCTTTCTTTGGCATGTCTTAGACGTAGTAGGCTTGAATATGTGCCTCGGGGGCAATTCCTTTCCTAGAAATTCGAGATTGAAATTAACTACTATTCATTCAGTAGAATTGAATTAGAAACTGTGTGAAATGATGGAAGAACTCCCTAAACATCTAGAACTTGCATGAGTAGGACCCGATTACCAAGGACCAGTTGTTAGCTACCTCACTATGTTCTACAATGTATGTGGTGGTGTGGTAATGTTCCTAATATAATTATTACTTCGATTTTCCAAAAAAAATGGCTTCGGAAACGCGTTTGTGGTTCACTGATGATTTTTAAAGAATTAGTTTTGTACAAGGAAATACAAAATTGATTTTTCTAAAACCACTCCGCTGGGGGTGTGAGATTTTATTATTTAAACTTTTCAAAACCACTCCGAAGGGAGTGCGATATCTTATTATTCAGATTTTCCAAAACCACTCCGAAGGGGGTGTGCAATTTTATTATTATTATTACTATTATTATTATGCCCGAAGGGCTAGGATTAGTATTATGTCATGAGTGGCATGCCCGAAGGGGCCATTAGCCGTATGTCACGAGTGGCATGCCCGGGGGCTAGGAATATATGTCGGGGCCAGCATGTCCGAAGGGGCCGGGATAGACGTATGTTGGGCCGACATGCCCGAAGGGGCCATCATTTTATTTCGGGACCGGCATGCCCGAAGGGCCGGATAGACGTATGTCGGGACCGGCACACCCGAAGGGATTATTATCATAGTTGTTATCATTATTAGTATTATTATTATTATTATTATTAGGCCGGAAGCGGCTGTCCGGGCGGAGGACTGTTGTGGTACTATAGTTAGACTGTGGATTCTAGAACTGGTGTACTCTGTACTTATATCGTGTATGCTCGAGGAACGTGGGTTCACTCGTATTATTTACTTAAGGTTTGTTCTAGGACCCCGTGTGTATAATTATGTTTCCTCCAGCGAGGGCTGCAGGTAATGAGCTTGATTGTGGTTTCTTCTCCTCTAAATTAAGCTATGGTTATTATTTGTTATCGCTTTACATACTCAGTACATACTCCGTACTGACCCCCTTTCTTCGGGGGCTGCGTTTCATGCCACGCAGGTACACCCAGATGAAGAAAAAGACTTTGCTAGAAGTTGTTCCCGCGGGATTGCGAGCTCCATTTCGGTTGGAGTGTTGCCGAGTCAAGTACTCATGTCATGTAATTGTATATTCTAGAGACTTTGCAGACAGTGTCCTGTGGATTGGGTGTCGAGGAACGCGAATCGGTTATAGATGTTAAAAGAGTGTGTATTTTCAGATGTTGTCAGTTGGCAAATTTATGTGATTGGCTGAAGGTTTTCATAACTTGTATAAAGACGTTGATCTTTATTTTGAAAAGTTTCATGTTTCTTAAAATTTTTGAAATGACAGGTCTTAATAACGCGAACGTTTAAGGGTTCGCTCGACTCTGAGGAGAGTCGGGTGCCCATCACACCCTAGTAAGGTCGGGGTGTGACATCTTCCAATTCAGCCATAACAATTGCTCTAATCATCTTTTCCTCTTCATTAAGCTCCCTATTATCCTGAATATGGTCTAGATCGGCTAGTTCATTCAATAGGCTGTTCTTCTTATTGACTAGATCCCCAAAGTTTTGCTTGCTCCATTCTTTAAGCTTGTACTTCAAAGATCTTTAGCTTGCTGCTAAGTTTGAAATCTGGATAGCCATGGACCTCAAATTCAGTCCACCATTTTGAAACGAGTTCTTTGAAACCATTAACCCCAAGCCACCAATTTTCAAACTTAAAGTAAGAACCTTTGCGTTCCCAGATACCGCACTCGAGAGAGATTGGAGTGTGATCGTATTCGATTCTGGGCAATAGTCTTTGCCTTATATCCCTGAAGGCCTCCTCTCATTCCTTAGAAAAAAGGAACCTATCAATTCAGGCAAAGATTGTTGTGATTTAGCCCCACCGAACCAAGTATATTTTCCTCTGTTCAAAGGAGGATCATGAAGTTCCATGTCCTCTATCCACTTGAGAAATCAGTCATCACATTGGTGATTCTGTGACAGAACCTTCGTTCAACCATGAGTCTGCTTGTGTTAAAATCCCCGCAAGTGACCCAAGGGCCATCCCATAACCCTCTGATTGCTGAAATTTCCTCCTAGCATTCTGCCTTAGCCATTCTGGTGTGAGGAGCATAGACCCCTGTAAGACACCAATTGAAAGAATGATGAACAAAAGCAAAGCTGTAAGTGATTGAGTAGGAACCCTTTTCAACTAATACACTAGTCCACACTCTACTATCCCAAAGGATCATAATACCACCACTGCTGCCTTGAGCTTCAAGAATTCCACACTTCATCCATCTACATGCCCATAGTTGTTTGGCAATAAGATCCACCTCTTTTTCAATTTTGGTCTCCCGAAAACAATAGACGTACTTTCCAGTTCAAGATCAAGCTCTTAACAAGATTTCTTTTTGGTAGCTTGTTAAGTCCCCTAACATTTCAAGATAAAAGTTTGACTTTCATTGATGAGTCAAACTTAAATTCTTCCCCCTGTTTCTCACCCCCCTACCACCTCTTTATTGAGCTCTGATTGCAAATTCTTCAATTCATTTCTACTAGTCCCCTTGTTCCTAGGTGTTTTGATTTTGCTTGGTGTTCCTTCCTTTTCCAGGATTTGTTTCCTTTTGTCGAGTTTAATCAATAGTGCTAGTGCCTCTTCCTGACACCCTTCGAAAGCAGCCCCATATATTTTGCTTAACTCCAAAATATTGGACTTCACCCAATTAGAGGCCCTAGTTTCAGCCTCAGAATGTTCCAGAGACTGCATGCTCACTGGTTCCGCTTCGTGAACTTGCATAATTTTCAAATTTGTGCCATCTTGTTCTGCTGAAATTACTTGGTCCGTCTCATCCTCGATAATTGTCATTGCATCAACATCCTTTTTTTTTCCAGTTTCTTGGGGTTCCTTGTATTCTTTCTGGTGATTCAGAAAAGAAGAAGAGGGATGAGATGATGGGGTGACTTCCTTGCACGTCGTATTGGCAGACTCCCAAATTGAAAAGCTTTCCAAGAATTTAGAAGCAGTGTCTTTCAATTCTGAGAGAAGTGAGGCATTCATAACTTCTAAAAGGTTCTTTTCGGTAAGTGGAGCCTCGCGTCTTTGCCTCACTTAAAGGCTGAGGGAAAGTTTCTACTTCATCGTCTCCTTTAGGCCCAAACAATTAAATTGATTTGGGCCCAACATAATATGGACCTTTTCCCTATTAATTTTCAGGTCCCAGTTTGAATTTGAAATTTCCACTTGAACAGGCTTGTCTCTTGGGGCCCACGTGACGTGCCCACTTAATCAAAGCAAATCCCCTTTTTCCCATCATATCGCACATGTACCCTTTGTCAAGGTTTTAGATATCTCTATTTGGACAAAGCCTTGTACTCCTTTACCTTCTCTGATGGAAAAACTTGCCGGAATTTCAACCCAAATTTGGATGGTGAAGAGGATGCCCCCTTGCTCGAAGGTTACTTCTCTGGGAATCTCTTTCCTCTTTCCTCTAATTTTGATTCTAGCCCATTTCAAATGATTACAGAGTTGTGTCTCTTCTCCGTCTCAATCCAACCCCCACAGTAGTCTCCGATGGCCTTGAAGACATTTTGAGACCAAAATTGAAGTGGTAAACCAACTAGTTTGGCCCAGACCGAGTTGGGCAACTTATCGTGGTCAACAGCTCCTGACAATGGTGTCCACCATTGAAAGTTGACCGGTGATTTCTTCCAACACCATTCCCCCTTTATGATCTGTTCAGCAGTGGTTCTAAAAGAAAATTCAAAGAGAAATTTTCCATCTCCCATCTCATATATGTTCAATCCATGAGCTTGCTTCCACAGAGAGCTGGTCCAACGCCTAACTTGCCGAAAGTGTGGGAATCTCCAATGAGTTCATAGGGAAAGTACCAACTAGACATTTATTGAGGACTTCATTACGGGAGTACGGGGCCTCTTTAATATGGATGGGTTTTTCTTTCATTAATGACTTGCCATCGAATAACTACTTGATTAGACCATTTAATGTTTCTGAGAGCATCTGTATATGGAAGATCCTTTTATGCCAATCTTGGCTCTACGAGCAGTGATTCGGCGTCTCTCGATCGCTAAAAATCTACTAACCTTGTCAACCAAAAAGTCCAACCCGCATTAAAAGCCACTTACGGAATAATAAGCAACGATCTTTTCTTTCCTCTGATGCTTATAATGCGATATATCGGCCATAGGCTGTTATAATTCCTGGAGCAAAAAGTGTCGGAAAAATTATCTATCTTCTTCCATCTTCTCACAAAGTTTCCTCGGGTCTTAGATGCTTCGCGAAGTGTCTGGACAATCCATTCCATGGTGTTCCTCGTTCCCTACATAAAGTACTCTAGAATAAATGTGTTTTGTAAAAAAGAAGTGCAGTGCATGCTTATTTCTTCTCCATTTTCATCTGAATATATCGATGATGACCCTGCTTGCATGCATCTATTGTTTTGGTTGCAGATGTCCAATATCATTTACACTCAACAAGATCAACGATATAATATCTTTTGATTTATTTCCCACTGATAATTCTTTTCAGAAAAAAAATGCATACACCTAAATTAAAGTTCTTGTTATTTCTTTATTTTTCTGTTTATTTTAAAAAAATTATTTCTCAAAAGCTGATAAGTACAAATACAATCCAAAATACAGCAGTAGCCAGTAAGTCAAAGAAGATATTTCGTTGGTGCATCGATCCATGACCATAGCTTGCACCTTTACTCATTCTTTTTTTTCTTTCTTGTTAAAGTTTGAGAAAATAGCCAAATGAGCCCCTAATGTTTGGCCGAACTTTCAACTGAACACTCAATCTTTGCGGGGATCCTATTACCCCCCCCCCCCGGACTAATTTAAAATAGAATATATTACTCCCTAAATGCTGAAGTGGCAAAGAAAGTGTATTTCACCCTATCAAAGAGCGTGAGAGGCAAAAATAAATTATTAAATTTTTATTTTTTTAAGTATATTTTGTTTAATATTAACTTTTTGAATTTTTTAAATCTTTCCCTTTCTTTTTTATTTTCTTTTTCACTAAAACATTCTCCTCCTCCAAATTTTCATAGCCGCCGCCGCCGCTGACCCTCCACCACGGAGCTCCGGCAAAACCATCCAAATTCACCGCCGCTGCCCCTTTTCTCCTCCTCTTCTATCTCTCCCTCCTTTTCTCCATCACCACCGCGAACTCATAACTCCGGCAAGCTTCACCCCAAACTGCTCTGGTGAGGAGCCTCTCTCATCTTATTTTTTCCCTGACCAACAAAGGACCCCAACTCCGGCGAAGTACAACACCCCCCCCCACCATCACAACGGCAGCACCAGCCCCCATCTTCACGAACCCTCAACAATTCCTTCTACCAAAATGTTCAGTAAAAAAGAATCCAAATTTTATAAATGAGTATGAAAAGAGTTTCCAAGACTCAAGCTTTTCCCCTTGATTGGGGATTTTCTTTCCAGATTTCCCAAATCAAATTTAAAAAAAAAAAAATTGGAAAAATCTAAAAACCCAAAAAAAAAAAAAAAAGTTTCACTGTTTGAATTTTGAAATAAAAAATCTCCACTCTTGTTATTGTTTGTAAACTTGGAGAACTCCTGGAGGTCAAAATTGGTGGAAAGCCATTAAATCACCATAGGAAGCCATTGAGGTTAAATTACCATGGGAAGCCATTAAAGAAAGCGTCAAAGCTTGGCTTGAAAATTGAAAAATTTCTTGAACCCGAATAGAGTTGTATGAACACAGGTTGAATTTTGAAAAAAGACTGTATGATTGAAGATGAAATTGAATGTGTGTGTGTAATGTTAATGGAGGAAAGGTTCTCACCCATGGCTTTGGGGGTGTTGGAGAAGAAAGAGATTTTTAATTGAGGAAGATGAAGGAAAGAAAAAGAAAAAGAAATTAAAAAACAGAATAATAGATCCAAAAAAAAAAATTAATTGAAATTTGCAGGTGTCAAGCGCGTGCGCTTCACCAGCAAACACATATGTGGGTGTGACTTTTTAAGGGGGTAAATATTCTATTTTAAATTAGTCCGGGGGGTAATAGGACCCCCGCAAAGGTTGAGTGTTCAGTTGGGATTTGGGCCAAACGTTAGGGGCTCATTTGGCTATTTTCTCTTAAAGTTTTGTAGTAGATATGTTATAAACCATAATTGATGAGATTAAAATTCTCTAGATAGAATACTCTGAGATAGTGAGATGGCCTCTCAGAAATATGTCTAGGAGGTGTTTTTATAGACCAATAAAAGTATTAAGCTGATTGGAACGAACAATATTAGACAAAGAGAATATAGTATCGAGCAAAGTAGAATTCTTGATAAATTACACCCAAAAAGAATCTTGATACAATAAGCCAAACTGATGGAATCTCAAGGATCTTACTTAAATCTCCAAAGATAACTATTAAGAATTATTAAAACAAAAGAAAACACAGCAATCAAAGCCGATCATTTTGGGAAGCATACATAAAATTTTGGCAAAGGTAATGGAAATACTCCAAATTAGGATAAAAAGGAGTTAATAAGTTGTGGAGATGGAGGGAAATGATTGAAGAGAAGGATTTGGATATTAATAGTAGGTTGGTGGGGGAGATGGTGACGGGGTTGGAGGTGAAGCATTGGTGGCAGATTGCTCATACTTTGTAGGTGGTGGAGGAGATGGTGACGGGGTTGGAGGTGAAGCATTGGTGGCAGATTGCTCATACTTTGTAGGTGGTGGAGGAGATGGTGACGGGCGTGGAGGTGAAGCATAAGTGGCAGATTGCTCATACTTTGCAGATGGTGGAGGAGATGCTAACGGCGGTGGAGGTGAAGCATATGTGGAAGATTGCTCATATTTTGAAGGTGGTGGAGGAGATGCAGACGGGGGTGGAGGTGAAGCATAGATGGCATATTGCTCATACTTTGTAGGCGGTGGAGGAGATGCTGACCGGGGTGGAGGTGAAGCATAGGTGGCAGATTGCTCGTACTTTGAAGGCGGTGGAGGAGATGCTGACGGGGGTGGAGGTGAAGCATAGGTGGAAGATTGCTCGTACTTTGCAGGTGGTGGAGGAGATGCTCACGGGGGTGGAGGTGAAGCATAGGTGGCAGATTGCTCATACTTTGCAGGTGGTGGAGGAAATGTTGACGGGGGTGGAGGTGAATCATAGGTGGTAGACTGCTCATACTTCTCAGGTGATGGAGGTGAGGCATAGGTAGGTGTTTGCTTATAGTACGGTGGTGGTGGAGATGAGTGGTATGATGGTGATTGTTCATAGGTCTTTGGAGGAGGTGGTGATTTGTAGGTTACAGGTGATTGCTCATAGGATTTTGGAGGAGGTGGAGGAGATTTATAGGATGGTGTAGATGCTTGGTAGTATGGTGGAGGTGGAGACTTATCGTAGTATTTGGGTGGTGGTGGTGGTGGAGATTTGTAAGAAGATGGTGATAGCTCATAGTATTTTGGTGGAGGTGGAGATGACTTGTAATAAGAAGGTGACTGCTCGTAGTATTTTGGAGGAGGTGGAGGAGATTTGTAAGAAGATGGTGATTGCTCGTAGTATTTTGGTGGAGGTGGTGGTGACTTGTAGTATGAAGGTGATTTCACATAATATTTTGGAGGGGGTGGAGGTGACTTGTAGTACGATTGTGATTTCTTATAGTAAGGTGGTGGTGGAGACTTGTAGTAAACTGGCGACTTGTAGTATTTAGACGGAGCGGGTGATTTGTAATATTTTGTTGGTGAAGGCGACTTGTAGTACTTAGATGGAGTGGGTGACTTGTAATATTTTGTTGGTGTAGGCGACTTGTAGTATTTAGATGGAGCCGGTGATTTGTAATATTTTGTTGGTGTAGGCGACTTGTAGTATTTAGATAGAGCGGGTGATTTGTAATATTTTGTTGGCGAAGGCGACTTGTAGTATTTAGATGGAGCGGGGGATTTGTAATATTTTATTGGGGATGGTGACTTGTAGTACTTTGTTGGCAATGGAGACTTGTAGTATTTCTTTGAAGGAGCAGGGGACTTGTAATAATGCTTTGAGGGAGAAGGTGACTTGTAACGCTTAGTTGCAATTGGTGACTTATAGTAATGCTTTGAGGGAGTAGGTGACTTGTAATACTTTGTTGCAACCGGTGACTTGTAGTAGTGCTTTGAAGGAGACGGCGACTTGTAGTAATACTTTAAAGGAACAGGCGATTTGTAGTAATGTTTTGAAGGAACGTGCGACTTATGATACTTCGTTACAACTGGTGACCTGTAGTAATGCTTTGAAGGAGCAGGCGACTTGTAATATTTTGCTGGTGATGGCGACTTGTAATGGGCATGCTTTGAAGGAGCTGGTGATTTGTAATAGTAGTGTGATGGAGAAGGTTTCTTGTAATAAGGAGTGGGCACATGATACTTAGACGGAGATGGTGATTTGTAGTAATTCTTAGAGCTGTGAGAAGGTGAGGGAGAATTATACTCATAAGAGTAATCAGCAACAACAGTGCTAGCTACTAAGAAAATTGCCAAAGCAGCTGTTAGTAATGGCCATTGGCCCAACTTCCCTAAGCTTTTCATTTGGATTTGGTAACACTTAGAGAAGGGAAAGATAGAACTAAGACTTGTGTTGCATAGTTGATTAGGGAGCTCTGGTTTTTATTGAGCAAAGTGACACCCTTCTCAACATTAATGTAATAGCTTCGTAGTTGCCCACTTGCCCACTAAGCTGAGAGCAAGGTCCTAATAAAGACCTGATCAGTACACTAAGTGGGAGGCATTATCTGGTTAACAAATGATAATTGAAATAAAATTATTAAAACTAAAAACAAAGAGGATATATTCCATAAGTAGTTAAAGATTGACTATTTCTTGACAATAAACAGAACAAAGAAATGGGGGCATTTTCTTTGTTTCTCAATGCCAGAATCAGTAAGTTGACTTATGATCTAGAGTTTGACATTATCCCTATCTCCAAAGAAAAGCAAAAGAATAACAAAAATGCAACGGCTATCAGCAATGGGTTCCTCCCTCCTTTACAAACAAAGCCTATTATCAACTCAAAGCCACCTGAAAACACAGAAATTTCAAAACTTTAAACAATATGTTTATGTTATAAATACCTGAAAACACAGAAATTTCAAAACTTTAAACAATATAAACTTTAAACAATATGTTTATGTTATAAATGTTCTGAGTTAAAAAATTAAGAAATGTGATACATATTGTCAGTCTGGTTTGGTTTCAGACCAAATTTTTTTTTTTTTTAATTATTAATACCAAGAAACCTAGTTGGATAATGTGCCACTTTGAGTACAAGAGATCTCAGTAGTTTAAAAATGCAGGAAAAACTTGAGCCAAAATAGATACTGACTTATTTTACTGTTATCTGATAAGGTTTGAGTGACTTTGAGCAGAACTTATTTGGGTAACCAACAAGCTTGATTTTTTTCCGATTCTGACTTGTAGAAAATTTTCACATTTCTCGCTCAGATTTGTTTAAAATTAACGAATGAGGCAGTAACATATGGTGCATGAGAAGTAGAGCATAGCCGCATAGGGCAACGCCAAACATCTTCCTGAAAAATCAGTCATCAGACAGCATATGGTACATGAAGTAGACGGTGTTCTTTACATAACTTCTTCAATGGTGCTCCCTATGATCATCCTCCAATTCTCTAGTTGCTGAAATTTCCAAAATTTGATTTTTCTCATTACAAAATACATGCTGGTACAAAAACAACAGAAAAATGAATGGGCCAATTATATGGTTTCGTTCTGTACGTCTCTACATGATTACAGATACATGTTTTAGAGCACTATGCCCATCGACACATACTAGAATGATCAGTGATTTGCAAATATATGAGTGATATAATTTCTTCAGATGAACCTTTAACAATCCTGATTAACTTCTTATATGAGATTCAGAAGAATTATACGTTGTTGGTCAAAACAATCTCAAGTCATGTTGTAATCTGTACGAAAAGTTTTGTTATAGTTGTATAAATGAAGAGCGGGTAGAATAAACGGGATGGGGCTCCTCTCCATTTCCAGTCTCTCCATTTTCCCCAAGTTTCTATTTGGATGAAAGACACATGTCATAGTTAATAATTAATGGTTGAGATCTAATTGACCAAATCAAGGTCCAAACTATAGTTAGAATAACAAATATTTTCTTTGTTTATTCTAAAAAAAATGACAATCCCAAAATTCTAACTAAAACATTATCTCACTTATAAATTAATCCTAATTTTTTTTCTTTTCCTATTTATTACGTGCTCTTAATTTTTTTTATTTTTATTTTTTTGTGCAGTTCTTCTTAATTCCCCCCCCCATCCCCCCCCACCGTCCATCTGGATGTGTTCCCATATTATTATTTTTTTTTGTATACTTCGTGCTTTAATTTTAATTCAAGAAAAGAAAATTTATAAGTCATTTATATGACACGTAATAAATAGGAAAGTAAGAAAATTTTAGGATTAATTTATAGGCGAGATAATGTTTTAGCTAGAATTTTGGGATTGTCAAATCTGTTTAGAGTAAATAAAGAAGATATTTGCTATTCTAACTATGGTTAGGACCTTGATTTAGGCAATCAGATCTCAATCATTAATTATTAACTATGACATGTGTCTTTCATCCAAATAGAAACTTGGGGAAAATAGAGAGAGTGGAAATGGAGAGGAGCTCCATCCCAATAAATGTTGGTAAAAAAAGGTGCAGCACATGCTTATTTCTTCTCCATTTTATCCTTAAAATATTAATAATGACCCTGCTTGCATGCATCTATATTGTTTTGGTTGCAGATGTCCAATATCATCTAAACTCACAATAAGATCAATAACATTAATACATTATATCTTTTGATTTATCTCCCACTGATAATTCTTTTTAAGAAAAATAATAGGAAAAAAAGATGCATAAGCCTAAATTGAAATTCTCCAAATTTTTTTGTTGTTCTGTTTATTTTATGCTAGTATAATTTATTTCTTAAAAGCTGATAAGTACAATTACAATCCAAAATACAGCAGCTGCCAGTAAGTCAAAGAAGAAATGTCGTTGATGCATCGATCCATGACCATATCTTTCACCTTCCCTCATCTTTTTTTTTTTCTTGTTAAATTTGTTTATTAGATAGGTCATAAGCCATAATTGAGAAGATACACTGAGATGGCCTCTCAGAAATATGTCCAGGAGAGGTACTTATAGACCAATAAAAGAATTCAGCTGATTAGAACATACAATATTAGACAAAGAGAAGATAGTATTGAGCAAAATAGAATTCTTGATAAATTACACCAGAAAAGAATCCTGATACAATGAGCCAAACTGATGGAGATCTCAAAGATCTTACTTAAATCTCCAATGATAGATATTCCGAATTATTAAAACAAAAGAACACACGTCACGCAAAGCCGGTCATTTTGGAGAACATACATGTATTGGCAAAGGAAATGGAAATACTTGAAGGGAGGATGACAAGCAGGTCAATAAGTCATTGAGATGGTGGAAAGTGATTGAAGAGAATGGATTTGAATATTAGTAGTAGGTTGGTGGGGGAGATGCTGATGGGGGTGGAGGTGAAGCATAGGTAGCAGATTGCTCGTACTTCTCAGGTGGTGGCGGTGAGGCATAGGTGGGTTTTTGCTTGACGTACGGTGGTGGAGGAGGTGAGTAGTATGATGGTGATTGTTCATAGGTCTTTGGAGGAGGTGGAGGAGATTTATAGGAAGGTGTAGATTCTTGGTAGTATGGTGGAGGTGGGGACTTGTAATAAGTTGGTGATTGCTCATAGTATTTTGGTGGAGGTGGTGGAGATGTATAAGATGATGGTGATTGCTCATAGTATTTTGGTGGGGGTGGAGGTGACTTGTAGTACTTAGGTGATTGCTCATAGTATTTTGGTGGAGGAGGAGGTGACTTGTAATACGAAGGTGATTTCTCATAATAAGTAGGTGGTGGTGGAGACTTGTAGTAAACTGGTGACTTGTAATATTTTGTTGGTGGAGGCGATTTGTAATATTTAGATGGAGCGGGTGATTTGTAATATTTTGTTGGGGATGGTGATTTGTAGTAATGTGCTGATGGAGTAGGCGACTTGTAGTACTTTGCTGGGGATGGGGACTTGTAGTACTTTGCGGGAGATGGGAATTTGTTATACTTTGTCGGTGATGGGTACTTGTAGTACTTTGATGCTGATGGGGACTTGTAGTACTTTACTGGCGATGGGGACTTGTAGTAGTTCTTTGAAGGAATAGGGGACTTGTAATAATGCTTTGAAGGAGCAGGTGACTTGTAATAATGCTCTGAAGGAGTAGGCAGCTTGTAATACTTTGTTGCGACCAGTGACTTATAGTAGTGCTTTGAAGGAGATGGAGACTTGTAGTAATGCTTTGAAGGAACGGGTGACTTGTAATACTTTGTTACAATGGGCGACTTATAGTAGTGCTTTGAAGGAGCAGGCGACTTGTAATACTTTGCTGGAGATGGCGACTTGTAATAGGCATTCTTTGAAGGAGCTGGTGATTTGTAATAGTAGTGTGAGGGAGAAGGTTTCTTGTAATAAGGAGTAGGCACATGATACTTGGATGGAGATGGTGATTTGTAGTACTTCTTAGAGTTGTGAGAAGGTGAGGGAGAAGTATAACCATAAGAGTAATCAGCAACAACAGTGCTGGCTAATAAGCAAATTGCCAAAGCAGCTGTTAGAAAGGGCCATTTGCCCAACTTCCCTAAGCTTTTCATTTTGATTTGGAAACACTATACTTAGAGAAGGAAAAGATAGAACTAAGACTTGGGTTGCATAGTTGATTAGAGAGCTCTGGTTTTTATACAGCAATGTGACATCCTACTGGAGATTAATATAATAGCTAGTTGGCCACTAAGCTGAGAGCAAGGTCCAAATAAAGACCTGATCAGTACTAAAGTGAGAGGCATTATCTGGTGACAAATAATAATACTAAAAATAGAAACAAAGAGGATACCACAAAGTAGTTAAAGATTGAGTGTTTCTTAACAATAAACGGAACAAAGAAATGGGGGCATTTTCTGTAAGTTGACTTATGATCTAGAGTTTGACATTGCTCCTATCTCCAAAGAAAAGCAAAAGAAGATCAAAAATGCAACGGCTATCAGCAATGGGCTCCTATACAAACAAAGCCTAGAAAACACAGAAATTTGGAAATTTTTACAAAACGTTAATGTAATAAATGTTCTGATGCTATGCATATTGTCAATTTGGTTCAGTTTCAGATCATTTTTTTCTGGATTAATACCAAAGAAACTTAGTTAGATAATATGTCACTTTGAACAAAAGAGATCTTAGGAGATTAAAAAAAAAAAAAGACGAACAAAACTCCCAACCTAAATAGATACTGACTTATTTTACTGTGAATTGGTAAGGTTTGAGTGACTTTGATTGCAGAATTTATTTGGGTAACCAACAAGCCTGATCTTTTTCGCTTCTGACTTGTATAAAATTTTCACATTTTTTGGTCAGATGTGTTTAAAATTAACAAATGAGGCAGTAACTCCTCTCTCTCACTCAACTAGTTAAAAAACAGACAAAAGAAGTAGAGCATAGTGCAATGCTAAACATCTAGCTGAAAAATCACATTCATCAGACAAACTTATGGTACATGAAGTAGACAGTGTTATTTACAGAACTTCTCAATGGTGCTCCCTATGATCATCCTGCAATTTCCTAGATGCTGAAATTCCCAATAATTAGTTTTTCTCATTACATAATACAAGCTGGGGTATAAAAATACAACAGAAAAATTAATGTGCAAATCATATGGTTTCGTTCTGTACTTCTCTACATGATTACAGATACATGCTTTATAGCACTAGCCCGTGCAACATACCAGAATGATCTGTAGTATTCTTCTAGACATGTTTGCTACTTTGGTCTGGACTTGCCAATAAGACCATAGTTGACAATAACATTTTCACCAATAGTCGTTGCAGGAACAGAGTCCATCTTTAATATGGTGAAAACGATTAGAATCTCTAATAATTATCTCTCTTCCCTCCGCTACTGATATAAACTTCATAGCGTTATGGCAATCTCCACATACTCTAAGATTTTTGAATATTCTGATGGGCTTTTGTTTGGATGTGCTAATAAGACCAAAGGCCACAGCAATTTTCTCACTGTGCTGGAAAAGATATTGCTCCTTTTGCTCATCGTCCACCTCGTGAAGCACTAAGTCAGTGTTAGGAACATAGCCAATCTCCTTTATTTTAAGTGCTACCGTATCTAACTTTTCATATATCTCCTTTGCTTTGGGATGCTTTGTGTCGCCTACATAAAACTTGTGAACACTATTTTCAGCTTCTATCCAACTACATCCAGCTTCCTTCACCAATCTCTTCTCTTTCATGTCTTTTCTGATCTTTGCTACCTCCTCCCATTGACCCCTCGAAGCATACAAGTTAGATAGTAAGACATGTGCTGCTGGATCGTTTGGCTCCTGTTCAAGAATCATTTCTGCAGCGTAGTTCCCCAGTTGTAAATTACCATGCACCCGGCAAGCCCCGAGCAAGGTGCGCCAAACAAGAGCATCAACATTCAAGGGCAGTGATTTGATAAACTGAACAGCCTTTTCAAGAGAGCCTGATCGGCCTAACAAATCAACCATGCATGCATAATGTTCCATTCTAGGAGTTATCCCGTGATCTTTGGACATTGAGTCAAAATACTTCCATCCCTCGTCAACTAAACCAACATGGCTACAAGCTGATAAAACAGCAATGTAGGTGACTTCGTTTGGTTTTATACCAGCCCCAAGCATTTGATTGAACAATTCTACAGCTCTGTGGGCAAATCCATGTTTTGCAAAACCTGTTATAATTGAGGTCCAAGATATTACACTTCTATCTTCCATTCCTTCAAAAACTTGAAAAGCAGCCTCTATATTACCGCATCTGGAATACATAGATATTAAAGCATTGGAGACAGATTGGTTGGACTGGATCCCTGCTTTTAAGAGCCGAGCATGGATCTGCTCTCCCTTTCCAACTGCACCTACACTTGCAGCTCCACTTAACAAACTAGCAAACGTAAAAGCATCAACCCCAACTTCAGAGTCTATCTGGCTGAAAAGTTCAAAAGCTTGTGCAGAATCCAAATTCTTTGAATATCCATCAACTGTTATGTTATAAGAAACCAAATGCTTCTCAAACAGAAGTTCAAAAGCTTTCCGGGCTTCTTCCATCCTACCAGACCTGGCATACATGCTAATTACAGCATTGGCTACACAGTTCACAGATGCAAGACCTAATTTCACTGCATGATTATAAATCTGTTCGCCTATAGCAGGATTCGAAAGATTTCCACATGCCTTTAAAAGACCAGAAAATGTAAAATGGTTTGGTTTAACTGGACCGTCTATCATCCTACAGTACAACTTAACAGCTTCCATATCATAGCATCCGCTTTGCACGTATCCTGTTATAATAGCAGTCCAAGACATGACATTATGATCACCCATCCGATCAAAAACCTTTCTTGAATCATCCATAGATGCATCCATCGTACTTTTCGCATACATGTCCACCAAACTACACCCAACACAAACATCTGAAGACAACCTAGACTTAATCACCCAACCATGCAACTGCCTCCCAAGCAAAGACAAGCCCGGCTCAGCACAAGCCGATAAAACACCACTAAACGTAAACCTATCAGGAACAAATCCTTCAGAAACCATTTCCAAAAACAATCCAACAGCACCCCTTCCACCACCAAGCTGCGAAAACCTTGTAATCATCAAAGTCCATGTAACAAGATTTCTCTCAGGCATTCTATCAAATACCTTCTTAGCTGACCTCAAATCACTAAACCCTTTCGCAAACAAATCAATCAGTGCACACCCAACACAAATATCACTCTCAAAATACCCAGTTTTAATCACAAACCCATAAATCACCAACCCAATCCACCCAAAATCACCACTACAACACGCTTGAATCACCGCAGAAAAACAAAACTGATTCGGGTATTCTCCAAACTCAACCATATCAAAGAAAGTAAAAACAGCTTCTAACTCCATACCACAATGTGCAAAACAAGAAATCATTGCACTCCAAGAAACCAAATCCCTTTTCTCACCCATACCCTCAAATATCTTTTTAGCAGTTTCCCAACTACCCATTTTAGCATACAAACTTATCAACGAGTTAAGAACAATGGTGTCCGGTTCGAGTGGCGATTCGTTGACTTTAGAGTGTAGAAGTTTCCCAAATTGGAAATTTCGAGTTCTGATGCAAGATTTGAGGAGAACAGTATAGGAAGTGAGATCAGGGGTAAAACCCATTTGGGAAATGTGATCAAGGGTTGAGATTGCTTGCTTAAGATTTCCGACATTGGCGTGTCGAATTAAACGATCCTTTAGAGCTTCGAAATCGGGATTTCTTTTAAGGGATGTGAGTTTTTTGGATTTTGGAGAAGAGAGTGTTATCATTATCTATAACGGCTTTCTTCTATCGTTCCCATATTATCGCTTATATATGTACTCCCTCCATCTCAATTTATTGATTTCCTTTTACTAAAAAGAATCATGTCTTTCTCTATTTAGTAGTAATATTTATCTTTAATGAAGTGATTTGTAACCATATAAATTTTAATGATTTGTTTTAGATCACAGGTTTTAAAAGTTTCTTGAAATGTTATTTGCTTTTTCAATTGAGATGAAACAATGCTTTGAATCAAAGAATAATCGAGAATATCAAGGTATATTGTATCCTGCTTCGAGTGATAAATCCAACCAAAATTAGTATATCGTCAATTCAAATGGGAGAAATGAGTTTGAATATAATGCTGATTCAGGCGAATTTAATTCTTCCACAATTGATGAAAAGGGGATATTGATTATAGAACTTATTCGGTTGTCTGTTAAAAAAAAAAAAAAAAAAATAATGGACAATTTATTATGTATCAAATTATAGGTATTTCATTGATTCATATTTCTTTAACTTAATTTCGTGCCTAGTTAAACACTCTCATATAAAATGCGACAGAGGGAGTAGCTACTTTTTTTTTTTGGAAAAAACAAAGATGATTTCTTCTTCTTTTTCCTTGTTTAACGAAAATGCTAAGAGTTTTTTTATTTATAACAAGCAGCTCTACATCAGGGTAAGAACTTATCCGGACAAAAAAATTGCACCAAATTAATAAATGCATGATGTATAGATTTCACTTGCATCACTTAATCATGATTAATTGAGATACGGGCACAAAGTTTAAGAAATAAAAGAAGACTTTTGAATTTTGTGCTCCTAACACTTTAATTGGGACGGATTAAGTATTACTTATTTGATCATTTGACCATGACAAACTGTGTACAACAGACAATGCGGTGAGTATTTACTTCTATCAGTATAGTACTATGGTTGTCTGTGATGATACTATTATCTAATCACTTAACCATGACAAACTATGTATAAAACACAATGCGGTAAGTATTTACTCCTATCAGTATGGTTGTCTGTTGTCATCACAGGTCAGTTCATTCGAGGTTCATTTAGGTTTAAGTTAAAACTGATAATCCCTTGGTTTTATTTTAAGTATGATTGCATGAAAAATTAAGAAAGATTGATTCCTGATGTATATCATTTGCACATTTAGAACTTCTAATTTTAGTGCCATGAGATTTTTATAACTATAAGAACTTGTCATTAAGGGTCAATGAAAAGTACAAAACTAAAAAGACTTCAAATAGAAAAAGCCGAAAAGGGAGAAAATGACATGATGGAGTAGATGAAGTATCACATTAATCCAATGGAACTGAATATTTGAATTCTAGATGTCCAGCCGTGCCAATGAGTTCGAGTAATATTAGCAACATACAAAGACTTGTACTTTTTTAGTTATATGTGAAACATTCATCTTTAGTTTCACATGAGACGTGTATATTTAGAATTCTTTTTTTAATATTGTAGAATAGCAAACAGTTCTCCATCTACATAAGGAGAAGCCAATAAACAAAAGCACTAAGCTGCCACTTCACATACATTGAAGAAGAGAGAATAGAAAAAACAGAATAAGCACTGCATTGCATATTCATGCCGCTATTTAAGCAGTGCATTGCATATTCATGCCACTATTACATCTTGTATAGAATTACAATGATATATTATCACTTCCCTAAACTACAAAAATTTGGCCAATATTTCCATTTTCAGAATGTATCTACCATGGTACACCGTGAGGCTGAGGTCCAAGGATAACAAAAGATCCAGTGGTTGGTCAAACACGTTAAAGTCTCACTTTGTTGCTAGCTGATGACAACACTTCGTCTCTGATGCTGCAGATTTATATGATATGGAGCCAAGTTTGGCAGTCAACCAAGCTCTCAGTTCTTCCAGCAAGATTGACCCGATTATCTGGGTGGACAAACTGTTTCAGGCGTTGTCTATGAAGAACTAAGACCCAGTTATTCCCTGCGGATTTTCTTCTTCATTTTATCCTGCACGCGGTACCTTTCTCGTCTCTCTTCTCTCTGTCGCTTCTTTGAGAGTTGCTCTTCCTTGGTCCTTTCTGCTTCAAGTGCTTTCTTCTTCTCGTCATCTTTGAGCTTGCGCTTTTTCATCTGCAAAATGCATACAATGGGGAACGTACAATTCATATCCAAACAGATGTAAGCTTCGACAATCAGTAAAACTGACATTGCAGAGAGGCTAAGAGAACTGTGTCACTTAAGGGTGAATTGTCCAAATAGCTCTTTAAGAGCTCGCCGTTAACAGGTCCTAATGGACAAGGGACCACAAGCTACAGCCACGAAAGTACTATACTAGTAGTAAAACCGAGTCTTAACTGGTTCAGTTGGAGAGACCATACCTTCTCATGCTGAATAAGTCTAAGATGTTGAATATTAGCAAGCACTTTACGCTCATGAGGTTCCATCACCACAGCCCTCTTATCTTCCAGAAGTGGTCGCTTCCGAGCTGGAGTATCCTTGGGCTTAGATTTGAAGGGGAGACCTTTCTGTAGTTGCTTGGGAATTACCAAGGGGTTGAACTTTTTCAGCTTTCGCTCAATTGGCTGTGTCATCAAACAACATAGCAAGCAGAGAGGCGTATGTCAGCAGGAGAAAAAACGCACACAGAAACTGAGAATGTAAATATGAAAGTTATTAACAAATGTGTGAAATAACTTATTTCACCTTATATAATGAATCCTTGTTGACGGGCACTGGCAGATTATGTTCTCTCCTTAATTCAGCAACTGTTTTCATTCCTTGCCAAGTTTTGTCGCGTGGCTGTAATGCTGTTGTCAACGGATTGTAGAAGCTGGGAACTTCAACTTGAGTCCAAGCACGCAAGAAAACAATGTCACTCATAAGGATCTTATCCTCAAACGTGCATCTAGCAATGCCTTCTTTGGCACTCCCACCCTTCTTCTTGGGAAGGTTACCGATCTCTTCTTTAGCAGCCTAAGATTAACACCAACAACACAAGTAGGGAAATGAATTAAACAACAAGAGTAAAAACCATCCCTAAACATGTAGAACTGCTTCAACTACATCTTCACAACTTTCTGTGGTGGATAACTTTGCAACATGTGCAACTTTTGAGATGGCACCCTAAATCATCTTCCTCCAAACAACATGACAAATACTATTAAGAAAATGCCAAGTCTATGCTAGAACTTACAAGAAACACAAACTAATGCTCCATGGAGAGCCCATGGGTATGGAGAGAAAAGAGTCCACAAGAAACCTCGAATAACAAGCAAAAGCAGGCAACCACGGATGAAGTCCCCACCCCCCGGTCCATGTGCACCTTTTTCTTTTCAAAGAATTCATCTTTGTGGTGTGTGTAAGTCCATGCTTTGTTAGAACATTAAAATACTAAATATCTTTTGCCTCAACAAATCAACGTGTATTTATTATATTCTTTCAATCAGGAGTAGTCAGAATCTCCAAAAGTAACATCTCATATTTGTTTATTCCTCTGATCAAACGTTGTTGAATACCATCAGGGTGCAATTTATTTAAATTTGTTGATCCCAAAAAATTAGTGCGTATAATTTTTTAATCTTGGATTGCTTGATGGTCGTTTAATATTTTGATGGTGGGAGCGAAAATGAGAAGTTGGTATCTAGACAAAGTGACAAGAAAATATCTTCTTCCGACTTGATTATATTGTCTAAATAAGTCCTGTCACTTTACAGTCAAGCACAAGTATCCATAGCTAGAATACCAGGAAACAAAGTGAGACAGCACTCAGATGATATCCAAAGTGGTAAACTACCTTTTTCACTTGCCCGCGAATTCCACTAACAGTTCGAACAGCTGCACCTTCAAACCTAGCTATTTCAAGATCTGAAGTGAACATGTCCTTGATAAGTGCTGTCTTCTTGAATATCTTACATGGGTGACCAACTAACTTGATCTTTTTGACTATTCGGGCTGCATGGTTGAACTCTAGCACAGTTGCAGTGGCAGTGATTCTAAAGGATGCCTGAAAAGATATAAAAAGGTAAAACAATCAGTACAGAGGAAGGATCAACCTGTATTTGCATAAAAATATTGACTGCAGATCTCCCACACCCTCACTCTGCTCCCCATCCAACAAAAAGTAAGCAAAAGTTCAAAAGGAAAAAAAAGGAATTTGTTCTTTGACATAAGACTGTTTACTGATAAAGCGTCTCTCAGTCATTAATTATGAAACTTTTTTTTAATAAACGAGAAATCTCCAAGCCAATAGCACAAGGATCGAAAATCGGTGAATAACGGGCCCGCTCCCTCTACCCTTCTCAACTTAAATACCAGGCTTTTGTCTACGGCAAAGGTTCGAACCCGTGACGTGCGCCTAACTCACACATCACGTGTTGTGCTCTTACCACTAAACCAAAGCCCTAGGGGCGCTTGCATTGCTAAACTGGTAAAGTTAAAACTTCCATCAAGGGAAGAATGGGAAACGGATCATAACAGATTAGCTTGGTACTTGCTGAATGCATTTCCAGCCAACTTTCCATTAACGAGGCCAAGGCACCTAAAATATGACACCTTACCTAATTGTTTCATAAGGACTTAAAATAAATCATAGGCAACTATAAGTGACACCTTACCTGATTGTTTGACAAGTTCTGGACAGCGATCATTCCCGTGTGTGGAGGCACAAGGGGACCCCAAAACATTGCCAGACAATGCATGTGTTCAGGAGTGTACTTGAGCATACGATGACGACCATTTTGATCCTCAATAGCATAAATAGGTACAGTTTGGTAGCGCCTCCAACCAATAGAAACAATAATTGGATCCCTAGTCTTCAGCACTTTCTTGTGCCACCTGTGCCGCTTCAACCGAACCTGAAAAAAAGACGGTTTCCTCCAGTAGTAATTAGGATGCAACTACACACTCATTCAAAAGATCATAATTAAGATTTTTCATTCACTAAATTTAACTTTGTACAATTACATATCATAATTAAGCCTTAGCATTGATAAAAATAAATTCCACCACGATGAATTAACTTTCACAATCATGTCATTTATGCAAGAGAAACATCTTTTCTTTTTCTATTCATAAGTCATTCAAGCGTACTGCATAAATGCATGACAGGGCAGAACCTCTCACTCCTTTTCTTCAGTACTGCCTCTTCTACTTGCAGTTAGCTGTTGAGTGACAGGGACTACCAGTCAGGGTATTATAAAACTACTACTGTCACATCTTCAGAACTTTGCTAGTTAATGGGCAATTCGCTTAAACAAGGAAAGCTTTATACCTAGCTTAAACTCAATAAAACAGAATTTTGACAAAAAGAGTAAATATGTTATTTTGAGCAAAGATATCTTGTTAATCAAACAAACCTAATGGACATGCTAGTTCTTCCTGGGGCAAACTAATATCTTCCTTTCTGTAAACAAAGATGATAGGCTCTCAAAAAATTGTTTCAGGTTAAACTTCTCTCTTATGACCCTATCTGAGCAGTCTGTTGTGTCTTTTAGCATTCATAATGCCATAACTATGTAATGGCCTCTCTGACTGGCTATTAATAATCCATCCATAAAACCTGTTCATAACTGACAGCTTACAATAAAATGTTCAAGTTTTACTCATAGATATATTGTAGAGGAGATACAAACTTCTAAAGAGGTGAATACTAGTTCTTTCATCTGTTTAGAGAAAGAACAATTGGATAAGATTGAATAGCCATTTTATGGGGTAAATAAACACTAAGAGGAAAAAAGAAACGAATTGGACATAACCAAAGAGGAGCTTTTACCTGCATGTATCCAACATTTTCTTCTCCAAGTGCTAGACCTCCAACAAGAATCGGATGGCAAGGATCAAAATATTCAACCATTTCAGAAGGGACGCCATGAACTTCTAGTCTAACATAAGTTCCTGTTCTGAAACCTTCTATCTCTATCCGAGTGTCCTCATCAAGTTCATTTAGTGCTGCTAAATTAACTTGTTTCTGAAGCTCTACCTCTTCCTTCAACTGTGAATAAGGCATGATTAGCTTTAAAGTAAATGCATCCCCACTTTGTGGTTGGCTGTAATTGACCAAAAGCTCACCTTATCATAGTACCCACTTCCATCAGCTTGACCCCGATGAGACTTTGTGTCTGGTTTGATAGCCTCATCCTCATTGGAGGAATCAGACCCACCATATGTACAAAGAAGTTAAGGTCATAAACAAATTGCAAGGACAAGCAGAAAATCACAGATCACAACTGTTCCTAAAACAGATCATAGTTAGAGAGCAGAAGTTATTTGATGATGAATGAAAGATGAAGGGTCGAGTGGAAGGAAAAGGAAAGAAAAATGAGGTAATAAAAGGATATTGAGAATCAAATTTTGCTCGAAGTGCCAATTTCCTTAGCCTCCGCTCCTCAGCTGCTGATTCATCATCCTTGCGGATCATATCATCAGTTCCAGCATCACCTATCTCATGGCTCTCATACTTCTGACCTGATTCCAAGTCTTCAAAATCACCAAACAGATCTTCGCCCTCCTCCCCAACATCATCATTGCCATCGACATCTCTTGAGCCACCTCCACGAGCCGCTTTGGACCAGCCTTTGCTGACAAAACGGATACGGATACTTTCAATTGATTCTTGATTCTTCCAGTCAATTTGACTAGCAAAATTTACAAATTTGGAGCAGTCCTCGGCATCAATATTATCATCATCCATCCGCTCTTCTGGTTTCTGCATAAAGAAATGCAATAATTAGACAAGTCATTTCAACTCCTACCAAAATGGTAGTGATAAAATAAAAAATGACTACAGCAGCGGAAGAGCTATATTTAATTGCATTGAGAAGATTGCATCTTTTTTGGCCCTCAACTATTGATAAATATAGCTTTATTCTAGTCAAATAACAACTTTCAACCTTTTGATATGCTTAGTTTGGTCCCTCCACATGACTACCACGTCTTCTTCTACAATTAAGTCATTTTGATACTTCTAATGCATACACTTTAGGGTTACAAAGTAGGAATGACAAAATTTAAAGATATTACAGCATTTTCTAAATCAAGCTACCCTCAAAATACTGGATGAAAGACATGGTAGCCACGTGATTGAGTAATCCCTCTCCTTATCTTTTAGACTGTCGCTGATGGATACTCTGAAATCGTAATACTAATTATTATAGACAATGATTCCCATAACACATATAAATGGACACGCAATGTGCTTAGCTGGATATCACATGGGCCAAAAGCAAACCATCAAAAGGGTTATTTTTTTATGAGCTGTATAAGGACAAACCTTAGTTCCTTCCCCTTTTGGCACAAAGAACTCGGTATCACTTTCATCGTTTTCAGTGCCATGCTGCTGCAAGTCAGCTTTAGTAGTTGACTTGGATTCAGATTCCCCGTATACAAGCTGCATAAGATTAACATTTTGGCGCTCACGTGTCCTTTCTAACAGGAACTCTTTCCATCTTGAAGCATTGCCCGTATCCTCTCCTACTAAAAGAATAACAAAAAGGATCCAGTAAGAAATGAAAGATTTGGAGTAACTAGAAAGGGGTTGGAAAGAAAGCAAGCTATTTTACAGCAAGTTAGGAACTTCATTTACTGCAACGCCAAGAGGATGATGAAATACTAAATGGAGATCAAAGTACCTAGAGGATGATGCCTGTACTAATAAAGATAAAAAAACCTACCATCTGCATCGAAATCATTTTCCTCATCAGTGTCCTCAAAATCAGCATCTTGCACTTCCTCATCCTGTGCATCCTCTTCGCCATCTTCTTCACTATAATCCTGGATCAAATGATATAGTATAAATACACCATATTAACGCATTTCAAACTCCATTTCCACCACACGGTGAACCAGGTATACGAGAGAGTAAGTTGCTTCAAAAATTAAGTTCAGAGCATATCAACAAGTGAAGACATACCAACTTAAAAAAATTAATCTGAATTAACACGTGAACAATAATATGCTGCTTAGGTTTATATCAATGATGGGAAAGGGTAATTAATGAGTTTTAGAAAACACTGTTCTTCACGAAAAGAACCTCTGTTCCCCAAAAAAACTGGCACACTTCTCAGGGCTCTTAAAGAGGTGGAAGGAAACAAGTTTATCAGATTTCTCCAAACCAGAAAAAGGAGGCATAAGCTTTCCTCCTTAATATCTGGTACAGATAGCTGTCTACTTGTTTTTTATCCGCAATACAGAAACACCTCATAGACAAGATGAGGCACTAAGGGGAGATCATGAATGTCATACGCTTACCTTTTCATCAAAATCATTATCATTATCAAAGATAGCTTTTCTTCTCATCCTTCCATCATGGAAATCAACATGTTCCCTGAAACTATTACTAGATTCTGGGTGCTTCTTTGATCCAATAGTATCTTCTTCCTCAGAACTTTCATCAGAGGTGTTCTTCTTTGAATCCCTAGGATGAGTTCGGTCTAACTGTAGTGGTTCCGACTCATTCAAATCTTCAGCATCACTGTCTTCATCTGATCCATCGCTGTTGAGTTCTAACCCAGACTGATCTCGCTCCGCAGGCTCCAAACCATAAGTTTGATCAGCTTTAGCAGGATTTGCTGAGGATGGATTATGTTTTTTCCCAAAAAGGGAAATAAAACTATTTTCTAACTTCTCATCAATTGAATATTTTGTGTTCTGAAGTGATTTAACTAAAGCCTCTCCAACATCATTGCCCTTCCCTGATCAAGGAGATAATACTGGTTAGTGGAAAATGACTTGCCAAAAGGTGTAACCCAAAAGATAAACAAAAACATATAGCATGTAGGAAAAAGGTGATCTCAACATCCAATATTTTCCTTATTCCAGAATTATGAAGAAAACTAGCCGCAAATCCACGTGTGACACAGGTGAGAATTTTTTTTGGATTGGCTTATAAGTTGATAAAATGGATTTTGACGTATCCAAGTGCATTTTGTGCTTAAAATAATTAATTGACTTATTCTTAGCTTATCCAAAGCAGCTTGATTGTTTATGATTTTTGTGAGCTTTCTAAAATGGATGTACATATCCGAATATTTTAAAATCATCCAAGCTTATATTCTTCAAGGCAACAAGCGTATTGCATAGTATTTTTCTTTTCAAAAACTCCATTTTTCTCATTTTTCTGCATGTTTTTGAAAGGATCATAAGGTTATCAACAACCATTCCTGTCCTATCAATATCTACGCAATGGCAAAAAGGCATATTTGATTTTTACGACATATAGGAATTCTCAACAACTTCTAACACGGTAACACCGTCTAAGAAAATAGGACACTCCTCCACATGTTAACATCTGATCAGTGATGCAGCTTAGCTCTAGTCAAGAGTTCTTCATTGTCCATTGTGTGATCTGATATGATACACATGAGCAGAGGAGAAAGAGAGAGAGAGACAAAGAACGTGGAGAAAATGGACGACACAGACACACCACCACAAGAGTAGACTTTATAATCAAAATTTCTTCTTATTTAAGTCGCTTGACCAATAATGAGTAGAGTTCACCCGAAAATTATGATAACTGATTGGAACAGAAGGAATCCAGAGCAAGAAAAGGAGGGCAACAACATTCAAGGCCTATTAATTTGGTAATAGCAGAAAATCTAAAAGCTGTATCAGTTAGTGCTGTTTATGAATAAAAACTTACTCAAACAACAAAAAAGTTATAACGAAAAAGGTGTTCAGAAGAGACAAGATTCATCAAGAAAACAGGCTAAAAACTGGCTTTCTATTTAAACCCCAACTTACACAATCTTACATGATGAGATCTGCTAAAAAAGAATAGTAATCAGCCAACCATAACTCTTTTCCCAAATGATATAGTATACACAAAGGTGTCAATCAAACCACCAAGACACAAGTAAAACTTAAATTCCGGATACCAGAAGACAGCCAGTAGCATGTTGCTTATCTTGATGAACTAATTAGGGAATGTGAATTCCCCATAAGCTAAGAAAATTTGGAATTCTTCGATTAAAAAAATTGGGATTCTTATAAACATAGTGGACATATTGTACCTTTGCGAGCCCTAACGGCAGCTGCTTCATCAACCTTAGAGAACTGGACAAAGTGATCATTTATGTTTATATACACAGCATCCTTATCGTAGAGAAGATCGCCCAATCCAGACATGGGGGCATAAAACAGCTTTTCCTTGTCCCTTAGTCCCTTCTTCTTGGCAGCAGATGGTAGAGGGCATGGATCAGGTAATGCTGTTATACCAGCCAAACTATAATCACCAACACCAGCAATATGCACCTGGTCATATTGTGAAGCGGCTTTAGAATATAGACAAGGGAGAAATAAACTGTTAAATCACTAGCTGAAACGACATAATAAAATAACTAGGTATATATAAAATGTCACCGTCTTCACATGAATCATTAACAACTCATTGAGTTTTTATCCCAAAGGCTTCCATTTTTTCCGGTCTTCTCTACTTTGTTATGAAAGGGCCATAGCTTTTTCCCTTTCACTAGTACATCTACCAATAGAATTCGCAAACTCTTTTTGTTGACAAGTGAATCAGATCTTCAAAAGAGAAATGCCAAGCACTAAGCTAGTGCAGGATGCTACAAAAGGTTCCTTGTACAAAATCTACAAAAGATTGATAGAGTCTCTCATTTTTTCCTCCTTATACATGATGTCAAGTTTACACCAAAAAGCCAAAGGCCCTAAGCATCTATACTTCAAAATCTGTACTAGTCTTCAAGCACCTTCTACCCCTTCCATTCCAATATAATCCAGACTATACAGGCTGGGATGGTTCTTAAAAAAAATATAAAAATAAAAATTGACAATGATAACTTACAGGCTGGGATGGTTCTAAAAATTTCTAAAACTATAGCCAAAAATTTATATATTATCCATTAGATACATAATATGCATTTGAACGTTAAGCTTGATGATTTTCTCCAAGTCTTTGAACCAGCTCTGTGGAATTGTCACTCTTAAAAGTTCATATATTTGTACCAGCTCTGTGGTATTGTCACTCTTAAAGTTCATATATTTGTAGCCCGATACAGCCAACCAACATTCATAACACTTTAGGCATATTGCTATGCCATCTCTCAGAAACTATATTACTTGCAAATGACCTTAATGGGTGCATGAACCTTTGCTTCTATGCCTTTAAACAGCCAGTTCGTAGTTAAATCACAATTTTATTTCACATGACGTAGCACTAAAGGTTATTCACTGACCAATGAACAAAAAGTAAAAGAAACAAAGCATTCACATCACAGACCTTTGCTCCTTTCATCATATTACATCCACGAAGATAACCGTACAAAATGACATTTCTGTCACACTTGTTGTCCATGCGCACTTTTTCAGGAGGAGTGACATCTTCAAAACGATCTACAACAATGTAAGGGTGGGACATGCGCCAGGATAAAGGAGGAAACTTCATGACAGAGATAAACCGCGCAAGATTATGCACTTCACGTTTAGAGTACCTACTCATTACCAAAATTTATTGATTCAGAAATTAAGTAGAAATATTCCTTTAAATCACCGCTGCATGCTATATGGAAGCCAGGGACTTACTTCCCATGGATAAGACCAGACAAATAGAATAATTTAGCTCCATCATATATCTCAGTCCAAAATCTATGCTTTAACCGTTGCTTCGTCTTTCTAAGCTTCTTAACATCCTTGAACTGGTCAAGATGTGTAAGAACGCCCATAACTTTAGGGAATCCATGATTTTGCAATATATTAAGGAATTCAAAGGTCTCCTGCAAAAGCAATTAAATCAATCACAGGTCTACTTATAAAAAAAATTATCAGCTGAGAGAACTCATTTTTCCCAGAGGCAATAAAGTTGGCACCAATCACCAATCAGTAAATGTGAAAGGTACTGGAGAAAGAATATAACACCCTCGTAAACTACATTCCCTTGGTAACCAAGATGGAAGCATGCAACAAATGTCAATTTTAATATAACCAATTAAGTTTGTGCAAGGAATCAGACTGATACTCCCTCTGCTATTCTGTGAGACATTTTGATCAAACACACAATTAAATAATTAGCTTGACTTGCATATGAAAGTGATAGTGTTAGAAGATAACATTGAAAATAGTTGTTGAAAGTGATTAGATATCATTGAGTATTGAGAATATCATGGTTTAGATTTAAATTCTTGAAGCTCATAAAGGATGCCTAGAGTAATAAAGTATTATGCTTTCTAGAAGTATTAATAATTTTTGCATGTCATGAGAGAAGGTGTGTCGAATAAAATGGGACAAAGAGGATAAATTTGGAAGACGGAGGAATCAATTACTTACATTAATGATAAATAGTATCAGCATATAATCAATCTCACCTAACTCACTAGGAATAACCCATCCATAGACTAGAGGAGTTGCTACATATTCAATGAGAAAATACTAGAACAGTGTTACGCTTATCGAGTCTTCTTCTTTTTTTCCTTAAGAAACAAAAGCGCACCATTTCAAAGCCATAGCTACCGTCAATGAGAAGCAATGCCAAATCCGCAAACTTTGCCACATCAATCATTCCATTGATATCATTCGGACACTCTATAAACTGCAAACGTCTCCGCTTACCTACAGTGTCACAAATGAATTAACAATAATTTTTCAATACAACAGATCCACGTAAACACAATAGACTACAGCTATGGCAGTGCTGCATAAATACTCTGCTAATTGATTAAGCTGACACCTTATTTTGGGACGTCAAAAGAAGAAAAAAAAAAACATGCTTGCCAAAGCGTAGAAAAACATCAAAACCTGTTTTACGGTCTTTAAAAACAAGGCTCAACTAAAATACACACTTGGTGAAAAAAGATGCAAAATTGATGGAAATAAGACATATTCAAGAATAAGTAACCATAGATAGAGTAATTAAAACACTACCTATTAAGTTAAACATATGGGTGGATAGAGACCATAGTAGTTCGTTCCAATCTATTTCTAGTTCAGTTTTGAGTTCGCAATTCAAATAATAGTTCTCTTATAAGAAAAATCTAATTTCCAATTCCTAATGACTAGCACATCCATCTGTAAGAGTTTCCTTAACAGTTGACACTAAAATGATCCGGCCACCTTATGATTTAGAGTCGACGTCTAGGCAAAACTCATGAGTCTCACAACTTAACCTAGATTTTTTTTTCAAATCGCCTCCTAGTGCTTCCACCGAAACGGCACATAAGCAAGGCAAAGCGTCCAGCCTGCAAAGTGCCTTGCTCCCAGGCTTAAGTGCAGCTTTGACAACAATAGTTACTAAAATATTGCAATAAACAGTTTTTTTTATAACAGCAGAAACATAGTATCTCAGATGTGATTAGGTGCATCCATTCTTTCTTTCTAATATTTCCAATTATTCATGTCTGGACTAAGCTACTCAAAAAAGGAACAATGTCGGAAGCCAATCCATACCTGACACTATAGTGATGGGACCTCGAACTTCAGGTAAATTTTGCTTTGTATAGTGCTTTACAAGAGACTTAATTAGCAGAGACTTCCCAACCTATATATAATAGCATAAACCATAAGAACATCAAATCTAAAACCCAACGAATGACATCTAACCAAAGCTGTAAATGAAAAAACATGTGATATCAACCTTGGGAGGTCCTTGCACTACAATTACATATGGAGCTGGTTCTCCAGTAGACCGATCAATTGTTGGGACATGAAGCCTCTTCTGCTCCTTCTCTGTAGCTCGTGCTTGCAATTTCTTTGCTTTCACCGTGGAATTAAATGCAAATGCCTACACATCCACAGTATATAAGTAAATCACTCGAAATTACTACTCCCTCCATTCCAATATAATGAATTTCTGACACCTTTTTATGGTCCAAAATGAATGAATTTTCCAAAGTCCAACGATGTATCAATTAATCTTTTCCAAAATTCTTTAATGAGTTTTTCAACTATAATCAAATCCCAACACTGACCATCTTTAGTCTTAAGAAAAAATTGGCAGGAAGCAAAAGAGCAATATTGACAAATTATCCTTTCATTTTACGTCCTTAATTAACTTTCTTATTTACAGTATTTAGAGCCTGTTTGGGTGGGCTTATGACTTTTGAGCTTATTTTTGTTATTTTGGCTTAAAAACAAGTGCTTAAAAGCACTTTTTCATCTTACCCACACACTACAAAAGTGTTTAAAAGCTATTTTGGCTTAAAAGCACCTAAAAATAAGCCAATCCAAACAGGCTCTTACACTATTAAGTCACCAGCAATTACAGTTCATTTAACAAGACTAAAACTTTTGAACTTGTACCAATCTACCTATCCAGTTACATCAACACATAAATCTGTCAAAGAGTCAGTATAAACCAGTAGACAAACCATGAACATAACAATATAAGAACAAAAACTTTAAAAGAAGAAATTAAAGATAGGGGTACCTTAGGATTATGTTGCTTATTGTTTTCGTCGGAAACACCTTTCTTTTTCTTATCAGACTTTGATTTTTTCTTGGCTGTAGGACCTGATTGACGTGACCTATGAGATTTGTGGGACTGTTCTCCATCCATAGCCATTGGCAGAACACAAAACTCAGTCAAAGAGGAATTAGGTTTGGCTGTTTCCAACTGGAAAACCAAGAAACCACGGAGGAGCGGCGAAGAAGAAGAAGGTACTAAAAAAGGGTTTAAAGAAGAGACTGATTACGGAAAGGGTTTAACAAGGCCATGCTACACTAGAGACTCTTGAAAATATATTTGCTAAACCTTTTTCTTTCTTAGTGTAACAAATATTAAATTTTCAACGTTTGTAATGTAAGTTATAATTTTTGCAAATAATATTCGGTCATTTTGGATGTATTTAAAGCAAAAAGGTAAAAGTAGGGTTAGTTGTTTTTCAAATTTTATATACAGTTTTAAGTTATATTTGAAATTTTTATGGCCAAATATTGATTTTCAAATAAAGTGAAAAAAATTCAAAATATCTCTCAAAAATCATGATCAAACGTTGATTTTTAAATAAAGAAAAAAATAGAAAAAGTGAATAATTCTTGTGGCCAAAGGACCTTAAACTCTTTAATGTTTATCATCATTGACGGTTTTCTTAAACTATGATCTACTTAGCAATATAAAACATTGTTCCTTGCAAATAAGAATATTTCATTCATTTACAATTTTGAATTCAAAAGAATAACAAATTTTAAATAGGAAAAGGAACCCTAATACATTAATTCATGATACAGAAAATAATATGTATAAATATTAATTCATTTTTTATATATATACACACACATACATACTTCTTTCAAAATTAAATAAGCCTGGTTTATTTAAAAATCATTGAATAACTCATGATATAGAAAATAATGTTAACAGACAATGGTATAGGAAAATTATTCACTTAAAAATAGAATAGCATTCAAAGAGAAATGGTACAGAGATAGAAAAAAATTATATGTAATATTGAATTATTTAAGTGGTTTGAATATTCAGGAAAATTTAATCAAGAAGATTGTTGAACATGATAAATTGTATACAAAGTCAAATAAATAACTAGTAGAATCTAAAATTGCTCCCTTAGAAGAAATTAGTAGTCCATTAGATAATTTACTTTTTGATAATAATTGGACCCTATGTATGTTTTTTTTTTCTCATCCGGTGTCTGGTACGTCCATTAATAGCGCTGCATAGAGCCCATTCTTGAATGCTCTCTCTACTAAGGAATTTTCCACACCCAGGAGTTGAACTCAAGACCTCTGATTAAGAAAGCAGTAGCACATACGCTGCACCGTATGCTTTGATGGTCATGTGTACAATATTATCCCTCAATAGGTCTATTTCTTTCTGCTTAGGCTCTTCAAGAAATGAAATATTACTTCTTTTCCTAAGACAGTTATACGAATTCCAGTTTTATTACCTTTAAACATAAATATTTGAGTTAAAAAGGTATACTCGTAATAACTTCTTCATTTAAATATTTAACCAGTACAAATGTATTTTTAAAACAAAACAAATATGTGTGTTGGGTAACTTATGTTTTATTCTATCGCCTGACGCCGAAAATAATTTGACGCTAGTCTTTTCATGGTATGTAGTCAATCCTTCTGATATACAATTTCGATCTGCTCATGTATCTAGAAATTATCATCTATAACTATTTCTATGGGACATGCCGCTTTTGACTTGCTATTATAGGGCAATTTGCAGGATTGCCCTTTGCTGGCGGTGGTCTTTAATTTTTGCCCCTCAAATTGGTGATTTTTAATTTTTGCCCTTCGCTAAAAAAAATTTGGTTTCGGGTTCGAATAGCCGCTCAATCGAAAATAAAATAAAATCGCAAGGTAGACTTTGGATTATGTGAGAAATTTTGCGTAGAGCGAGTTTTGGTAAAATCTACCTCGCGAATCCAAACATCTACCTCGCGAAAATTTCTTCTTTTTTTTTTTTTTTTTCTTGATTGGATTCGAAAACCCTACAAACGCAAAATTAAAGCACACCGAAAAATGGCACAAATTAAAGACCACCCCAAATGAAGAGCACACAAAAAAATGAACCACCTTTAACTCTAAACTCTAAAGTCTCTACAATGTCCAATTTCTTCATGTTTGTTTCACTTTCTTTCACTAACTTACTGGCTGGGACTCTAGTTCTAGACTATTGACTTTTTGTTTTATTTGTCTTATCTCTTTTTAAAAAAAAATACTCATTAATTCCTGTATAGTCACTTCAAATTTTTCAAATAAGCTTTTCATACCAAATAGTTCCACACTTTTGTTGTGGATTGATCTTCCAAGACTATATCGTTTAATTTTAATAAATATTTCTTTTAATTTTCTTCATCTCCTATTAAGCTTTGCCAAAGGGCTCGGGCCGACCATTTAAACGCGGGTCATCTCGGGTATGTTTCGTGTAGAGGTTGGGGGCCAGGCTTGGGGAGAAAGGGTGTCACGCCCCGGTCACCCAGATAGGGGGGGTACATCGGCGTTAATCCCGGCTGGCCGAGTTTTAATTTTTTTATTTGTTATTTAAAAAAAAATCTAATACTAAAATAGACATTTACATTTACTAATAATAATAAAGTTAACATTTACATCTAATAATAAAATTGTCAAATCTTTAACAAATATTCGTTGTCCAATTCAAAAAAGCTAATGTTATATAATTTTAAAAATTATAATTTTATTTGAACCCCTAAGTTTATGAATAAACTACACTTTGGCCCTATTTCCAAACTATAAATACCCCTCCATTCTTCTTCATTTCCACACCATTCTTCCACAATTCTCTCTTTATCTGAATTTGCTATTCAACTAATGTATATTTCTACTTTCAACTTCCATGGATAATCCTTCACCTCAACTTTCTCGTCGAGTTCGAATATCGACTTCAAGTGCGGTGTGGATGCATTTTGGCTTAGAGTGAACGATACGTTAAATGTCAACATTGTGGTTGGATATATCTCCATAATTCCCCGAGCACCGTATAGTGAGTAGGTACCGATTGGTTGCATAGACACTCGTTGAAAAGGCACGAAGTTGAACTTTGAAGTTTATCTCTTCTTTAAATTTCTCCATCGATGTTAGCCGTTTGATTTGTATGTTTTTAACTTTTGATATGCAATATGTTAGTTGTTCAAGTTTGTATGCTTTGTATTTACAATGTTATCAATATAAGTTTGAAGTTCTATTTTAAATTATTTATTTATGTAGTCTTGTATCAAGCTCTCAACTGTTTATAATTTTTAGCACCTAATTATTTAAATGAATTAAAAATTTGAAAAAAAATCATTTTTGGGGTTTGTCCGTTTGTCCAACGGCTATTCTTGCTTAAATAGGCGTTGGGAATCTTCATTCCAACAACATATGCAACATATATATGTGTGTGCGTGTGTGTATATATATATATATATATATATTATATATACAAGATATATACAAAGTCACAAATATACGAAACAGATATAAAAGTAGTTTTTGGGGTTTGGCCATTTCGAACGGCATGTCACGTCCCTGAGGCGGAGCGTGAGCGGCGCGCGCGCCTAGTCACATGGTGGGTGAACCAATCCCTTAACCCATTATCAAACCAATGTCAATTTCTTAAACCAATTAATAAACACTACTAATAAATAATAGCATAAAATGTCTGACAATAAAACAAATTAAATAGTAAGTGCGGAAGTCTAGCTATTACATCCCCAAAATCTGAAAGTCACCTTACAAGGACTCTAACCAACAATGTCTAACGAAGAAGTACTGTCTAAAAAGAACATAATGTCTGGGATGAAAATAGACATCTAAAATAAAGAAAGATCTTCAGGCGGCGTAGCACGGATAGCCTCGACCTAAGATCTGACGAACAACCTCAACTAAATGCCGAAATTAAGACGTCTCTCTCGAAAATGCGCACTCACAAAAAAAGTGCAGCAAGTGTAGGTGAGTACAAACAACACGTCGTAGGTATCATAGGCCGTGACTAAGATTAGTATCATGCATACATACATAAAATAAGTGAAATAGGCGAACGACACAACAAACATGTAACACAAATAATATCCTCAAATAATCCACTTTTCGGATAAGTTACCAATTATCGACAATGAAACGCCAATGCTCGAAGCTTGAAATAAAATAAACAATGAAGTTCTAACTTTGTCACACATACGTATCACATGTTAAATGGTAATGTTTTCCCGAATAGCCATGACTGCGAGGGGACCCGTGTGTCCGTACCACTAAATTCCGAACGAGCCTTAGGACCTCGGACATGAAGCTCCACGCTGGGCTTCATTGTCACCTGTCAAATGTGCCTTAAAAGATGTATATGTTCCATCTCAATCATCATCAAAAATGTCTCATAATCAAATCACAAGGAATGACTCAAGAACACGTATCAAATCCACATTAATGAAATATAATCAAATAACATAATTCACGATAACACCCGCGATAGTCGCGATGATAGTACAATATGAAGCTATCTCAATCAGTCTCTGAAGGGTATATATGAACACCTTCCTTACACGGTCTCAAGAATGCAATTCAATTTTGTCAACCTCAACAAAGAAAAATCACTTCACACAATTAAATCATACAACTAACAACAATCACCCAAACTTCATGTTCGAAGTCCTAGAAGCATCTTTTCTCCCATTACGACACTATACAATCAACTAACCAAAGTTTAACTCAAGTAATAGTAACCTACCTCGAAGCCAAATGGCCGGAACAATGCAATCATGATAGCTTTTCCTTTCTCTCACCGGGAACGTTCAAAGTCTAGAATTACAATTTTAAGTAAGTAAAGGATCGTCAACTTAACAATAACAAATTGGGATTGGGGATTCCACAATCTACCCCTTAATCAAATGTGTTAATTATCCTTAGGGTCATAATCATCCTAATGCTAGTCTCAAGCATCATATTGAATCAATTTGTGGGTTCTCTAATCATTTTAACCCTACAATTCTGTTTTTAGCCAAACAACCAATTTCCATCGTTGAATATCAAGTCCTCATGCCATGAAGCGATAATCTCTACTCTTAGATAATCAAACAATCAATATACAACAATAAACAATACCCATTAATATTCTAGGGTTTCCTTGGTATTTGTGTTCTACCCTTCAATTCCCATTAAAGGTCCTTTGATTGAAACAGGAACCAACTAAGGACATTAAGCGTAGAAAGTTAGTAATTAAGGCTTACCTTTGATGGAGAATAGTGTCATAGCCTTGGAGAATAGTGCGCCTTAAAAAGTAGCCTCTATGCTCTTGGGAACTGTTGGGATTATGTGAGGAGTGGAGTCGAAATAAGGTATTTAAATCGGGTTTCTGACTTACTGAGGTCCATTGCGACGAAGTCCCCCTTGTTTGTAACGGCTTTTGGAAAATAACCCTTTCTTTGCGGGGGACCCATCCAATGCGGCCCAGTGGATTTCAGGCGGAAATCCTTTCAACGGCGATGGATTTTAGGCGAACGAAAAAAAATTTTCACTTTTTATACTTAGTCTTTAAAAATTATAAGGCCCTATGCACACAAGCCAACAAATAACCAAGTTAAAAACACATCACATTGTTATTTATAAGTCACAAAACACAACGTAAAACACGCCCCGATTTATTTAGGTCCACTCATTTCCTAACCTCGAGAAAGTACTAGCAAGGTAAGAATGATCGATACGCACGTAATAATGACCAAGCGAATCGTTACACGACAATTCTTGCTTAACTAACGATTGGGGCACTTTATTCCAACAAGATATACACAAAGATACAATCAACATATGCAAGATAACCACAAATATACAAGCAAATATACATTTATTTTAATATGTCTATATGTTTAAGTAATATTTACTAACGTTATTATTAAATTATTGCGATTTGAATTTTGGTACTAAAATTAAACTTTGTATGACGATCGAATTATTGTAGTCCCGCTTTTCAAATTAAACAGCTTAAGACCCTTGAAATGTACGGATATGTTTGGTGCGATGTTTGCGCTTTTCAAGTTATTATAGTCCTGCAATTTTGGTGTCCATTTATTGTAGTCTCACGATTTTGGTGTCTTCTCTTGGATCTCGTGGTCTTCCTTCATTTCTTCGCTTCGTTCCTTTATTTTCTCTAATGGGAAAAGGGTCAAATATACCTTGAACTTTGTGAAAATGTCTAGATATACCTATAAAACTTTGGCTCCCCTATACCCCTACCGTCCAAGTTTTGACACAAATATACCCTCATGGACTTTAAGTGTGTGGTGAATTTATAAAATCATTTTTTTTTATTGCCACATGGCAATTAAACCCGACCATCTATTAAACCTCGACTAACCCTTCCCCTTTAACTCGTCGACGAAGCCCTAAACTTATAACTCACCATTCCTCAAAACTATAACTTTGCCATTAACTTCTCTTCTCTCTCCACCAAAATTACCCCATTGATTTCATTTTCAAGTGCTTGTCATCTTCAACGATTCGCTTTTCAAAAAAATGAACGGAATTCAAACGCGCGTCTAATGGATTGAGGATGAATTGTAATTGTGCTATTGCGGCCAGATTTCACGGCTTTCGCTCGTATGAATCTTGGGAGATGCTATTATAGCGTACTTCAGACCTAATGTATGTTATATTACCACGATTCCATCAATTTCTAAAATTTTGCCATTGTTGATTTCATGTTGATTTTTTATGGGGTTTTAAATGTGGTTTTTTGGAAATGGATTGATGTTTTCCCGTCCCTGGTGCTGTTGATCTCATCCGATTTGAAGAAGGAAAATGATAGTCTTAAACGTGAAAAGAAAGCTTTGGAAACTGATCTTGAAAAGTTTTTGGCATCTGATATTGAAGAATAATGTGGTGATGAAGATGAAATTAGTGTCTCTCGGGGTGAGGAGTTTGGTGTCAATAATGAAGAGATTGTTGTCGACAGTGAAATTGTTAATAAGCCTTTGGCGGATGTTCATGATAGGATGAAAAAATCGACGAAAAAAGTGCTGAAATTATGGATTGTGATAGCTATGTCTTGGTGTTGTTTTGTTGGATTCATCACATCTTGGGTGATCAAATTAGATATCATTTTCCTTTTGATTTTGATGTGGCGGCAACGGTAATCTCGTTAAGGATATGTTTGTGTTAGTAGTTGTTTTGAATGCAATTGTAAAAACAATGTCAAATTGTAGTTGTTTGCGTTAGTAGTTGTGTTGTTGATTTTGAATGCGGCTTGTAATTGTAGTTGTTCAATTTTGCTTCTATCATTTCATTTCTATATACAAACTAGAAACAAAGTAGTTTGTGTCGAAATTAATGTTGTTAGACGATTAATCTTAAAAGAAAACTACTTACAAATCGACTTGGAGTTGTCATTTCATTAACGTTTTAGCATAACCAAAAATAAAATCGGATTTGTTTTCGGGAATCTCATCACTATTCATACCACCTCCAAGGGCAATCAAGTATTGCATTGCTATTTTTGTTATTTCAGTTTTACCAGCTCCACTCTCCCCATTGAGTATGAACAAAGCAAGGATTATTATAGGATACATATTATCTAAGATGGTCTAATGCAATAAATTAACACTAACGATATTCTTAAAAGTCAAGATATACCCACACGTACACAAAAAAAGAAAAACTAATGATCAACTAGGCAAGTTGTGTACATTCAAGAAAAACACAAAATAACATACACGCTTGAGTTAAGTAACACTTTAGTCCAACACAACAAGATGGAAATTTCACAAACACCACATGAAAAGAGTTAACCAAGAATTCACTACCATTTTAAAAGGCATAAAGTTAACATCGACATACCTATTATTTAGGTGGATTTCACTAGAATTCCAAAAAATGCATAAACCCATTAAGTATAACAAACAACCCATTTAAGTATAATAAACATTCAACATAATACATATGCCATTTCAACTCAAAATTTTATCAAAACACAAGAGACCATTCGATTGTTCACATGTAACAAAAAAGCTTAGCAACCTTTTCTTTTCAACTTAAAAACAACATTGTCATTCAACGGTATACAACCATAATACATCTAACATAAACACGACAAAGAAGGTGTCATTAATGCTATTAAACCAAGAGCATATGAAAGTTTCGCATACTTAATCATCTGGTGCTTAATAATCGAAAAAAAGGTTAAAACCATATTGTTTGTCAACCAAATGTAATTAACCACGTGAGGATTAAAGACAAAAACTAACATAGAAAATACTAAACAATCACGCAGTTTGGTCATCCGGTGCAGGGGTTCCTGCGGTGCTCAATCGTAACTCCCATCATTTTCCGAACGATAGCTCTTCCGTTCTTCTTGGTGTAGGTAAGGAAGATTAGTAGGAACTAAAACACCGATGTGATCTCCTGTCAAAGATGATTTGTCTTGTACCGGTTAAGAAAGTTGTCTCACTGCCCGACCAAGAAGGTTCGATTATTTGCACGTCGAAATAACAGGTCGGCATGGGGAGCTTCGGGGTTGTGTCTAATGCCACCAAGGCGTCGAGGTTGTGCGTGCCGTACGTATAGGGTGTCGAACTTTGTGTTATATACTTTATTATACATATACGTATACACGTATTATTATACATATGCTAACATACATGTTATTATACATGAGTTTCTACCGTAGAGCTCGGGGGACTGGAACAGCATCTGACATATAATAGCTCGTAAGCATCTTTGACATCATTTTTGCTATTCGTCACCACGTACTAACATCGTCGCTGCCAATCATTAGCCTTTTTCCTTTCCGAGGCATGAGCTCGGGTGTCAACAAGTAGGACAACATACTCATATAAGAAATTAGGAATTTGTCATATAAAAAAAATGTTTTGTAATAGTTATGGTGATAAATAATATCATAATGGCCATTAGTCGTAACTAAAAATCTGGTCATAATACTCAATCCGTTCCTCGAGCTTATTGTTTACCCTTCAAAGAGACTTGTCATATAAAAAAAACAATGTAAATTAATAGTTACAGGATAAACACCTCGAAAGTAAAGAATTTATTTTACCCCTTTATAGATTGGGGTGAACCATCCTTATACTCGTTCACCTACAATTACTCCACATGTTATTCGAGTCTTCTTTTGGATTGGAGACTCACTCATTTCGCCTCTTTCTTGCCTCGTATGGCTCCCTATTCAACTTTCCCTTTAGGTCTTTGCCAACTGCGTTTCATGATACACTTGTGTTTGTAAGTTAGCATGTAAGTCGCCTCTCCTTTACCTCCACAGTACACTTCGTGTAAGTTAGCATGTGCTCATTTTGGTCATGGTACGGATTTTTATGATCCCTTCCACCTTCGTGCATCAATACTTTGACAAATACGGCGGCAAGGAACACCGACAAATCCCGAAATGCAACGATCTTTGGTCTTTTGCTCCCGGATTGACGGTGTGTACATCTTCACCCAGACACTTCATATCCCCAATCTCCATTGAATTCCACCGTACAACTATGTGATATGGCCACGAAAATCATTCTGGTCGTTGCGTGTAAATGGACTAACATCGGCAATCTAAGTCCTCGAGTCGTTTTCCTTGACCCCGCCGATCTCTCATCACTTTAATTCCTATGTCTTTTAACAACTTGATTATTGGTTTTTGTCTGGCCTCGGGGATCCGAGAATTGAATATTCGTCATTGGTGGTCAATCATCACGTGTTCTTACGTTGGTGTCCAAACAAGCTACACGTTGTACTTGGTGATATTTCACTAAGTCCGCTGCAGGTTTAACTTCGATAAATTTCCAACTTTTTCATTGGTCGTTGAACTCTTCATCGTATGTGCTACGTACACACCACCACATAAGCTTATCATTTGACCACTTCTCCATTTTTGCACCAATTACTCGATATGCCTTACACAAAGCAGCGATTAGCTTCGGTAGAATTTTATCCCAGCAACATCTACCAATCCCTTTAACGTTGTGAATAACGAACAAAATCGAATGCGAAAATAAAATCGAATAAGAACTTTGAATAAAATAAAAAAAATTCTTTGAATAAATGGAATCCTAATCTGATCCAAAATCAAAATGCGAAAATAAAATTAAAATGCAGATACGAAAATAAAATTGGAATTTGAAAATAAAATTTAGAATTTGAAAATAAAATGGTTTGAAAATAAAATCGGAATCAAAATAAAATCAAAATAAGAACTATTGAATAAAATCAAAATCTAAAAATAAAATCGGAGATCAAAATAATATCGAATCGGAATGCGAGAATAAATTGATTATTGGCTTTTCGCTAGCCTCGGGGATCCGGGGGTGAATGACTCGGGTGGTTGTTATCAACCATCATGTTCTTACATTGAGTGTCCAAATAAGCTGCGTTATGCCTGCATGGTGGATATTTCACCAAGTCCTTACTTGCGATCTCTTGATAAATTTCCCAACTTTTCCAACGGGTCCTTGAACTCCTTCATCATATGTACTCCATGCACACCACCACATAAGCTTATCGTTTGACCAACTTCCCAGTTTTTGCACCAATCGCTCTCAATATGCCTTACACAGAACTGTGGATTGAGCTTCAGAGTTGTCAACAACATCTACCAACTCTTCAATAAAGTGGAATAACAAACAAAATCGAATACGAAAATAAAATCGAATAAGAACTTTGAATAAAATAAAAAAAATTCTTTGAATAAATCGAGTCAAAATAAAATTAGAATACGAGCCTAGCATCAAAATCAAAAATCACGAAAAATAAAAATGCGAATCACGAAAATAAAATGCGAATGCGAAAATAAAATTGGAATTTGAAAATAAAATTAGAATTTGAAAATAAAATCGAAATTTGAAAATAAAATTAGAATCACGAAAATAAAATCGAGAATAAGAACTATTGAATAAAATCAAAAATCTAAAAATAAAATAAGAATCTAAAAATAATATCAGAATCTGAATTTGAACTGCTGATCAAAATATGAAAATTAAAATTTGAAAATAAAATCAGAATCTAAAAATAAAATTAGAATTTGAAATTAAAATCATAATCTGAAAATAAAACTAGAATTTGAAATTAAAAAAACAAGAAAGAAACTTTTTTGCACATATAAAATGAATGTGATCCAAAGACCTCTTCAGTAGCTCACAAAACCAGCTCCATGTCTTGTTGGTTCCTTTGTCACTATTGCCCAAGCTAATGGAAAGACACGGTTCATGGGGAAATTTTTTCCTAGTGCAAAT
>NC_081348.1:18674487-18680892 GCF_029784015.1 Lycium ferocissimum
TCAGTAGAGATGTTATGGGAAAAAAGTCCATCATATCTTCCAAAAAATATATACTCATACTATGGATCAATGCAATGACAAAATAATGTACAAGGTTCACATTACAGAAATTTACTTTTTCATCTTCTTCAGAATTCCGCAAATTAAGTCACCAATTAGAATTGAGAAATGCGATAAATTGTGGAAAGAAAGAATGATATAGGGGTTGAAGTTATACCTCAAGTCCTTGGCTTCCCAGCATTACTCTAGGCATCTCAACTGCGTCCCCCATTGCTCAAATGAAGAAAAAAAAAAAACACTCCCTTTTTACTGTTTTCTTCTCCACTAGTTGGGTGACTAAATTTGAGTAGATTTGTACTGATTGTATGGAGATATATATAACTTTGGCCATTTGCGTATTTTCCCCTGTGTGAAGAGAGCATTAGGTAAGCAGGAAGTCCTGCTTCACACAGATGCGCTCCTCACACACGGGCGCAAATGGCGAAAGTTATATATATACACACACGCAATGAGTACAAACAGAGGCGGACTCAGAATTTTGATGCAGAGGAGGCACTAATGACCAAATGCCTTAATATTGACATGTCAATTGTTATTGTCAAAGTTTGACATGCAACTGTTTTAAAACTTAATATTATGATAAGCTATTAGTAAAATAGTTTAAACTTAAACATTGAAAGGAGGATAATGTGTTCAGAATTGGGAAAAAAATTTGATTAGGGGCCTCTTCTTCTTCTTTTTTTTTTTTTTTTGTGTGTGTGTTTTTGGGGGTTTGGGGGTGGTTAAGGGTGGACTAAAGAATTAAAAAAAAAAAAAAAAGGTATGTGGGCTTATTAATTAATTTGCAGAGAATCTACTAAACAAATTCAACAAAAAGTAGAAATTAAACTGTTATAGAGACTTGAATCTAGGTTTCATGCAAGGACATGAGGAGTCAACAATCAATTGCACCAAAGTAGTGAATATATCTCAGAGATCCTTTTAAATATACATACGGTTTTTATAGTATAGACACTGTATATATATATATATATATATATATAAGATATTTTTTTGAGGTTAGAGATGGCACGTGACCCCTCGTAATAGGGTGGATCCGCCTCTGAGTACAAATCTACTCAAATTTAGTCACACAACTAGTGGAGAAAAGTCCAAAACGAAGAAAACAGTAAAAAAGGAGTCTCGATTCCACCTTGCACTGCTGGGGTATAAAATAATAATGAAAAACCAATGACACTACATTAAGCCTAGCAACCGGCTCAATCGAATCCCCCAAGAATCAAGTCATAAAACCGACCGGCTTCCTGGTCTAAAAACTGAACCAACCACCTAATCGGTTTTGCCACGTTCTAAGTATGGAAACCTAATCCCGGGTACAAAACATTAAAAATTCCTTTTTTGTTTATATTTTTTGTATAGTATATATATATTATAGTATTTATTAGTATATTGTAGGCATATATTATATATGTTATATAAGTTTATAAGTAAAGTTTATATATTTACTAACTAACAAAGATATATGTATATGTATATATATATATATGTATATATATATATAAATATATATTAAGTTATATGCTTAAGTTATATTACATATACCTAAAATATACTAAGAATATACTTATAATATCAATATACTTAGGTTATATAACTTAAACATATATATTTAAGTTATATGTATATATATATAGTTATAAGTTATAAGTTATATATATATATATATATATACTATATATAGTTATATATATATATATATATATATATATATATATATATATTATATAATATATTTCACGTTAAGTCAAGCAAGAGAACTTCAAGAGTTAAGCCTTATTCATGAAAAGGATGCTCTGGAGGAGATCGAGAGAAGACTTCGATTTACAACGTTGGGGAGTTGGCATATATAGAAGCGCAAAAATGGCTAAAAGTACAAGATTCAGATATGTTATAGAATGGTAATCGGAGTAATTGCAAGTATTGATGCAATTGAAGACCCGTCTTTTTGCAAAGAGCCACTTTAGGACTTTTAATTGTATTAGTATAAATAGCTTTTTTCATCCATTTGAAAGACTTATTGGATATTATGTGAATTTATATTTTGAGAGATTTAGTTAATAGATAGTTGTTTGGTTGATTATTGACTACGTAATTCTTTGAATTGCAAGTTCCTTTGGTCGTATTGTGTTCTCATTTGTGGAATCATTTGAGTCCTTTTCTTTGGATTCAAATTACTTAGGTTCTTAGGGTTAATCAAAGGGATGATATACCCAATTTTGCCCATAGATTTACTATCCTTTGGTCAGATCTATCCTTCTATCTCCTCTTTCCAATTTGTCTAAGTTCCTTTTATTTTCTTTGTTGTTTTTGAATTCTTAGAGTTTCCCCTAGGTTGAATCTTATCATTATATGTATACTATATATACTTATATCTCGTTTAAGTTATATGTATTATAACTTAAGTATATTTATATTATAAGTATATTTTATTTATTTTTCAAGTATATAACTTTCTAGTTTTTAATTTAAGTAGATGTATATTATAAGTATATTCTTAGTATATTTTAGGTATATTCCTAACTTAATATAAGTAAAAATATGAACACAAGTAAATAGAAGAAAACTCAATGAGCCATATATTATTCATTCATGGATAACATTTATTTGCAAGTTGTAGTTTTTTTAACTTGCAAATAATACATGAGTTGCAAAGAAATAGTAGAATAATAAAATCAAAAAGTGTCAATCATTTGGCTAATATCCGCCATATCATATTCGGTCATGGAGATATCTTCAAAGTCTTCCATTTGGTCCACTCCACTTGCTATCAAATCTTCAATCTCTTCCTCTTCGCCTTCCACCACTTCTAAGTTTTGGTTGTGTCGCTCCGATCTAATCCAATCACGAATGCACACTAGTACTTGCAAGCTAAATCCGGATAATGAGTGTCTATGGTCTCCAATTTATTGTTTTCCTTGGCTAAATGCACTCTCCGAAACCACGGTTGATATTTGAACCGTAAGGATATCTCGAGTCATTCTTGAAAGTACCGGATGACTTGCCTTGTATCTCTTCCACCATGCTAAGACGTCCAAAACATCTAGTTCCTTGATATCCATATTTGGCTGCATCAAATAAAGGTGATATTCATCAAAGTTTGCATTATGAGAAGGAGTTGGATGTGAATGTAAAACTTTTAAATTCGACAAACCCGACAAGCCCTTTTTGCTACTTTGAGAAGTAGTAGGGCGTGGAGCAACGGGTGTAGCACTTTCTTCCAAATTAGAATAATGCATAAAAAAAATTTTAAACTCGTCATCAATCGCGAGCTCGGCTTGTTCTAAGGATGGTTCAACTTCCGCGTCAATTTCTAAATAGCTTTAAATTTGACCAACCAATGCTCCAGTATAAGACACTTTTAAACAAGGATTTAAAAGAGAACCCAATATAAATAAAGTTGGGATGGGAAAAAAATACTTCTTAAATTTTGTTGTCATATTAAAGATAGCCGCTTGATAACCGGATTTATCTTTATACTCATGTCAAACTTTGGCTATTTTAGCTAAGTAGGCTAAAATTTCGGTTATCGTCGGATAGAATTGTCTAGAAAAAGCAAGAGTTGCATTATAAAAATTTTGTAACAGTTCAATACATTCTTTAACATCTTCCCAATCGGTAATATTTAACCAATCATCACTATCCATATTAAAATAGTTGTGAACTTGTTGTATGGGAATCCTATAATCATATGCTTGTTGTAACATAATGTAAGTGTAATTCCACCTAGTGTCAACTTCTACTTGAATTTTCCTAGGTCTAAGGCCATTTTGCACACAAAAATTCTTAAAATCTCTCATTTTTGCCTTATTAGCATTACAAAAAAGAAAAGCAACCGCATTTCTAACTTTTTGAATATAATCTTCAAAATACTCAAGACCATCTCTAATAATCAAGTTTAAAATGTGACAACTACATCTCACATGAAAATTATTTTTTAGCGGAGGGTTTAATTTCCTTTTTAAAAGACCAACCGCCTTTGTATTATTAGAAGCATTATCTAAAGCAATACACAGTGTTTTTCTATAAATGTTAAAAAATCTCATAATAGTAGATATTGAATCCGCTAAAAATTTTCCATTATGACGATCTTTTCTTTCATCATATAAAAAAGCTATAATTTCTTTTTGCATCACCCAATTATCATCAACCCAATGACATGTAATAGCAAAAAAATCTAACTTGTTAAGACTAATACTCAAATCGGCGGTAAGAGAAACACTACAATTTAAAGAATTAAATACACGACGCAAATAAAATCTATATTTTTTATCCAAATCTATAACATTCGCTCTACAAGTACTTCTAGGAATACCCTCAAATAACGGATTATAAAAACATTGAATATAAGTAACAAACCCCAAACCCGAAGGAAAGAAAAATGATAGAGCATCAAAAGCAACCATTTTAGCTATTTTTACACGCTCTTTTTTCTTGTCATACTTAAAAATTTTACCGGTTCGTCGGTCTATTGTCATTTGAATAACCCCCCCCCCCCCCGATTTGAACCCGTTTTGCTCTCCCCAAACATCCTTATGTTTACCTTTCATATGATTTGTTAGTGTACTCGTTTCACCATCCTTATTAGTTTGTTGCTTAAAAACAAATTCTTGTCTACATGTATTGCATGTAACTGTTTGTCTTTCCTTATTCTTAGTCATAAATTTTCAAATTTTAGCGGTTGACTTACGAGTTCTTGGCGGTTTGTCTTGTGTATGTGTGCAGGACCTGTATCTCCTATGGGACTTTCGGGGGCTTGTATTTCATCATCATCATTATCATTAATTTCATTAAAAGTGTCGGTATAATGTTATTGCATTACCTCATGATCTAAAAGTGGATTATTTCCACCAACATCAATGCCTAAATTAGGTGTTTCGTTCACAAATGTTTCCTCATTAAATCCACCCCTAACAATACCACTACTACCGGCACCACGTCTAAATCTCTTCGCCATTATTAAATAGAATTAATTTAAATTACACTCAAATAAATCACAAGAAAATAAATTGCAACAAATTAAATTGCTAGAATTAAATTGCGTAAATTAAATAGCTAAAATAAAGATAGAGTTGGAACAAAGGTACCAAATTGCCGGACTAATTTCCAACAAAGTGAAGGTGACTAGAATTGCAAATCCACAAAAGCCTTTGGAGCTACTTCGATTGTTGCAAAATCACCAATTCCACCAACAATTTTTTTATAATTGCAAAATTAATAATTGAAACTAGAATAAAACTTTATAATATTTAATTGAGAGAAATTTAAAGTGGCTAATTGTTGCAAAGTAACTATAATTGAGAGAAATTAAGAGAAAGAGAAGAGTGAATTGGTGTGGATTAAAATGGAAATGGAGAGGGGTTTATATAGGGGTGGGACGGGTTAAAGTGTTAAAAAAGAAAAAAGTTTGGGGAGGGGTTGGGGGGCCAAAAGGGGAGTTTGGAACTGCTGTCAACGGCCATTTTGCAAATGGACCATTGGCCAACGTCCACCCCATTTATTACGAGAAATTTTCGACTTTTAAAAAAAAAAAAAATCATTTTTGACCGGTCTAACCGGTCCGTCCCTAAAATACAAACCCGGACTGGTAAAAAATAAATAGTTGACAGTAACCAGTTGACCGTAACAGGTAAATCGGTTAACCGGGTTTCGATTTAACCGTCAGTTCCGGTTTGAACCGGTAAAATCGGACCGGTTGCCAGGCTTACACTACATAAAAGTGGCGAAATTAATGAGATCTTACGGGCCTTAGGTGAGACTTATGAAAATTTTAAAAAAAAATTCTATTATATATAAGTGTTCTGGAGGGACTAACACAGTAATAAATGCTTATATCAAAAGCTATATAAATTGTATACTTTAGCCAACTATCTTTTTATCCCACGTGGACATATGTCATAGTATTGAATATTTATTTTCTTTTCATGTATACGTGTATGCACTTCAATTTTAATTCTCCAACACATTTATTTTCTCCGTACACTTTTACTTGTTCACTTTTGACTTTTCAAGTTCTTTAAGAATTAATAAATGAAGTACTCCTTCCGTCCCATATTACTCGGCCACATTACTATACTTTTTTATCCCACGTAGACATATGTCATAATACTGAATATTTATTCTCTTCTCATGTATACACGTATGCACTTCAATTTTAATTCTCCGACACATATTTATTTTCTCCGTGCACTTTTGACTTTTCACGTTCTTTAAGAATTAATAAATGAAGTACTCCCTCCGTCCCATATTATTGGGTCACATTACTAAAAATATACGTCCAAATTACTTGTTCATTTACAAGCTAAGATAAAATTAATTAAATCTTTCCCATCTTACCCTCTCCTTCCC